>NC_060179.1:89090822-89123322 GCF_021184085.1 Oncorhynchus gorbuscha | reverse complement strand
CAATGTGAGGGTCATGCTTTACCAATGTGATGTCATGCTTTACCAATGTGTAGACCATGCTTTACCAATGTGTAGACCATGCTTCACCAATGTGTAGACCATGCTTTACCAATGTGTAGACCATGCTTCACCAATGTGTAGACCATGCTTCACCAATGTGTAAACCATGCTTTACCAATGTGTAGACCATGCTTCACCAATGTGTAGACCATGCTTCACCAATGTGTAGACCATGCTTCACCAATGTGTAGACCATGCTTTACCAATGTGTAGACCATGCTTTACCAATGTGTAGACCATGCTTTACCAATGTGTAGACCATGCTTTACCAATGTGTAGACCATGCTTTACCAATGTGTAGACCATGCTTTACCAATGTGTAGACCATGCTTCACCAATGTGTAGACCATGCTTCACCAATGTGTAGACCATGCTTTACCAATGTGTAGACCATGCTTTACCAATGTGTAGACCATGCTTCACCAATGTGTAGACCATGCTTCACCAATGTGTAGACCATGCTTTACCAATGTGTAGACCATGCTTTACCAATGTGTTGACCATGCTTTACCAATGTGTAGACCATGCTTCACCAATGTGTAGACCATGCTTCACCAATGTGTAGACCATGCTTCACCAATGTGTAGACCATGCTTTACCAATGTGTAGACCATGCTTTACCAATGTGTAGACCATGCTTTACCAATGTGTAGACCATGCTTCACCAATGTGTAGACCATGCTTCACCAATGTGTAGACCATGCTTTACCAATGTGAGGGTCATGGTTTACCAATGTGTAGACCATGCTTTACCAATGTGTAGACCATGCTTCACCAATGTGTAGACCATGCTTCACCAATGTGTGAGACCATCCTTTACCAATGTGTAGACCATGCTTTACCAATGTGTAGACCATGCTTTACCAATGTGTAGACCATGCTTTACCAATGTGTAGACCATGCTTTACCAATGTGTAGACCATGCTTCACCAATGTGTAGACCATGCTTTACCAATGTGTAGACCATGCTTTACCAATGTGTAGACCATGCTTCACCAATGTGTAGACCATGCTTTACCAATGTGTAGACCATGCTTTACCAATGTGTAGACCATGCTTTACCAATGTGTAGACCATGCTTTACCAATGTGTAGACCATGCTTTACCAATGTGTAGACCATGCTTTACCAATGTGTAGACCATGCTTTACCAATGTGTAGACCATGCTTTACCAATGTGTAGACCATGCTTTACCAATGTGTAGACCATGCTTTACCAATGTGTAGACCATGCTTCACCAATGTGTAGACCATGCTTTACCAATGTGTAGACCATGCTTTACCAATGTGTAGACCATGCTTTACCAATGTGTAGACCATGCTTTACCAATGTGTAGACCATGCTTTACCAATGTGTAGACCATGCTTTACCAATGTGTAGACCATGCTTTACCAATGTGTAGACCATGCTTTACCAATGTGTAGACCATGCTTTACCAATGTGTAGACCATGCTTCACCAATGTGTAGACCATGCTTTACCAATGTGTAGACCATGCTTTACCAATGTGTACCATGCTTTACCAATGCTTCACCAATGTGTAGACCATGCTTCACCAATGTGTAGACCATGCTTTATGTGTAGACCATGCTTCACCAATGTGTAGACCATGCTTTACCAATGTGTAGACCATGCTTCACCAATGTGTAGACCATGCTTTACCAATGTGTAGACCATGCTTTACCAATGTGTAGACCATGCTTTACCAATGTGTAGACCATGCTTTACCAATGTGTAGACCATGCTTCACCAATGTGTAGACCATGCTTCACCAATGTGTAGACCATGCTTCACCAATGTGTAGACCATGCTTTACCAATGTGTAGACCATGCTTTACCAATGTGTAGACCATGCTTCACCAATGTGTAGACCATGCTTTACCAATGTGTAGACCATGCTTCACCAATGTGTAGACCATGCTTCACCAATGTGTAGACCATGCTTCACCAATGGATTTTCTCCAAACTGTGCTTCTGCCATTACAGTGGTAATGAATATGTCACTCGGTCGAACCATGTTTTGAAAATGATGCTGAAGTACAGTGCATTAGGTAAGTATTCAGACCTCTTGACTTCTTCACATTGTGTTGCATTACAGCCTCATTCTAAAATGGATTAAATTGATGTTTTCCCTTATCAATCTACACACAATACCACATAATGACATAACAAAATGTAAAAAAAAAAAAACGGAAATATCACATTTAAATAAGTATTCAGACCCTTCACTCACTACTTTGTTGGTTACATCAAGGCAAAGGGTGGCTTCTTTGAAGAATCTCAAATGTAAAAAATATTTTGAATTGTTCCACACTTTTTTGGTTACTACATGATTCCATATGTGTTATTTCATAGTTTTGATGTCTTCACTATTATTCTACAATTTAGAAAATAGTAAAAAATAAAGAAAAACCCTTGAATGAGAAGGCGGGTCCAATGGCCAACTTAATTGTGATGTGACGCGTTATAACAAGTTCATGAAATGCTTATAGATGTGAAACCGATGCCTTAATGGATCCGCAGTAAAAGTAAATCATTACCAAAAACAACAATAAAAAGGAAACTAGTAGCACAAGAGGAATAACATACACAAGAATGGAGCTGTATACAGGAAGTACCAGATCAATGTGGAGCTGTATACAGGAAGTACCAGATCAATGTGGAGCTGTATACAGGAAGTAGCAGATCAATGTGGAGCTATATACAGGAAGTACCAGATCAATGTGGAGCTATATACAGGAAGTACCAGATCAATGTGGAGCTATATACAGGAAGTACCAGCCCAACCACTCACTTGATCCATATGATCACTTGGCTAAGCATTCCTCTCTCTAATGTCAATATGCCTTGTAAATTACTGTCCTGGTTAGTGATTACTGTCTTATTTCACTGTAGAGCCTCTAGCCCTGCTCAATATGCCTTAACCAACCATGTTGTTCCACCTCCTAGATATGCGATGACATCACCTGGTTTAAACGTCTCTAGAGAATATATGTGTCATGCAGGTGAAAGAGGACCCAAAAGCGACTTAACAGAAACAGAGTTTATTTAAATCCAAAACAGGGAATAACAAAAATCCTCTAGTCTGTAGAGGGGAATAACTAGAGAAGCGGCCACAGACTGCAGGTCGCTTCGGGTAGGCGCAGGCCGTAGTTGATAGAGCCACCTGCTCACACGCAGCATCTGATGAAGGCAAAAAACACGACAGGACAGGGCGAAACGCAATCACAGCATGGTGAATACAAAACAAGGAACCGACGGGACAGGAACGGATCACAAAGGAATAAATAGGGACTCTAATCAGGGGAAAGGATCGGGAACAGGTGTGGGAAGACTAAATGATGATTAGGGGAATAGGAACAGCTGGGAGCAGGAACGGAACGATAGAGAGAAGAGAGAGCGAGAGAGTGAGAGAGGGAGGGGGAGAGAGAGGGATAGAAGGAGGGAAAGAACCAAATAAGACCAGCAGAGGGAAACGAATAGCATGGGGAGCACAGGGACAAGACATGATAATAAATGACAAACATGACAGTACCCCCACTCACCGAGCGCCTCCTGGCGCACTCGAGGAGGAATCCTGGCGGCAACGGAGGAAATCATCGATGAGTGAACGGTCCAGCACGTCCCGAGACGGAACCCAACTCCTCTCCTCAGGACCGTAACCCTCCCAATCCACTAGGTATTGGTGACCCCGTCCCCGAGAACGCATGTCCATGATCTTATGTACCTTGTAAATAGGTGCGCTCTCGACAAGGACGGGAGGGGGGAGGGAAGACGAACGGGGGTGCGAAGAAAGGGCTTAACACAGGAGACATGGAAGACAGGATGGACGCGACGAAGATGTCGCGGAAGAAGCAGTCGCACAGCGACAGGATTGACGACCTGGGAGACACGGAACGGACCAATGAACCGCGGAGTCAACTTACGAGAAGCTGTCGTAAGAGGAAGGTTGCGAGTGGAAAGCCACACTCTCTGGCCGCAACAATACCTTGGACTCTTAATCCTGCGTTTATTGGCGGCTCTCACCGTCTGTGCCCTGTAACGGCAAAGTGCAGACCTCACCCTCCTCCAGGTGCGCTCACAACGTTGGACAAACGCTTGAGCGGAGGGAACGCTGGACTCGGCAAGCTGGGATGAGAACAGAGGAGGCTGGTAACCCAGACTACTCTGAAACGGAGATAACCCGGTAGCAGACGAAGGAAGCGAATTGTGAGCGTATTCTGCCCAGGGGAGCTGTTCTGCCCAAGACGCAGGGTTTCTGAAAGAAAGGCTGCGTAGTATGCGACCAATCGTCTGATTGGCCCTCTCTGCTTGACCGTTAGACTGGGGATGAAACCCGGAAGAGAGACTGACGGACGCACCAATCAAACGACAGAACTCCCTCCAAAACTGTGACGTGAATTGCGGGCCTCTGTCTGAAACGGCGTCTAACGGGAGGCCATGAATTCTGAATACATTCTCAATAATGATTTGTGCCGTCTCCTTAGCGGAAGGAAGTTTAGCGAGGGGAATGAAATGTGCCGCCTTAGAGAACCTATCGACAACCGTCAGAATCACAGTCTTCCCCGCAGACAAAGGCAGACCGGTAATGAAGTCTAAGGCAATGTGAGACCATGGTCGAGAAGGAATGGGGAGCGGTCTGAGACGACCGGCAGGAGGAGAGTTACCCGACTTAGTCTGCGCGCAGTCCGAACAAGCAGCCACGAAACGGCGCGTGTCACGCTCCTGAGTCGGCCACCAAAAGCGCTGGCGAATAGACGCAAGAGTGCCTCGAACACCGGGATGACCAGCTAACTTGGCAGAGTGAGCCCACTGAAGAACAGCCAGACGAGTGGAAACAGGAACGAAAAGGAGGTTACTAGGACAAGCGCGCGGCGACGCAGTGTGCGTGAGTGCTTGCTTAACCTGTCTTTCAATTCCCCAGACTGTTAACCCGACAACACGCCCATAAGGAAGAATCCCCTCGGGATCAGTAGAAGCCACAGAAGAACTAAACAGACGGGATAAGGCATCAGGCTTGGTGTTCTTGCTACCCGGACGGTAAGAAATCACAAACTCGAAACGAGCGAAAAACAACGCCCAACGAGCTTGACGGGCATTAAGTCGTTTGGCAGAACGGATGTACTCAAGGTTCTTATGGTCTGTCCAAACGACAAAAGGAACGGTCGCCCCCTCCAACCACTGTCGCCATTCGCCTAGGGCTAAGCGGATGGCGAGCAGTTCACGGTTACCCACATCATAGTTGCGCTCAGATGGCGACAGGCGATGAGAAAAATAAGCGCAAGGATGAACCTTATCGTCAGACTGGAAGCGCTGGGATAGAATGGCTCCCACGCCTACCTCAGAAGCGTCAACCTCGACAATGAATTGTCTAGTGACGTCAGGAGTAACGAGGATAGGAGCGGACGTAAAACGTTCTTTTAGAAGATCAAAAGCTCCCTGGGCGGAACCGGACCACTTAAAACACGTCTTGACAGAAGTAAGAGCTGTGAGAGGGGCAGCAACTTGACCGAAATTACGAATGAAACGCCGATAGAAATTAGCGAAACCTAAAAGCGCTGCAACTCGACACGTGACCTTGGAACGGGCCAATCACTGACAGCTTGGACCTTAGCGGAATCCATCTGAATGCCTTCAGCGGAAATAACGGAACCGAGAAAAGTAACGGAGGAGACATGAAAAGAGCACTTCTCAGCCTTTACGTAGAGACAATTCTCTAAAAGGCGCTGTAGAACACGTCGAACGTGCTGAACATGAATCTCGAGTGACGGAGAAAAAATCAGGATATCGTCAAGATAGACAAAAACAAAAATGTTCAGCATGTCTCTCAGAACATCATTAACTAATGCCTGAAAAACAGCTGGCGCATTGGCGAGACCGAACGGCAGAACCCGGTACTCAAAATGCCCTAACGGAGTGTTAAACGCCGTTTTCCACTCGTCCCCCTCTCTGATGCGCACGAGATGGTAAGCGTTACGAAGGTCCAACTTAGTAAAGCACCTGGCTCCCTGCAGAATCTCGAAGGCTGATGACATAAGGGGAAGCGGATAACGATTCTTAACCGTTATGTCATTCAGCCCTCGATAATCCACGCAGGGGCGCAGAGTACCGTCCTTCTTCTTAACAAAAAGAACCCCGCCCCGGCCGGAGAAGAAGAAGGCACTATGGTACCGGCGTCAAGAGACACAGACAAATAATCCTCGAGAGCCTTACGTTCGGGAGCCGACAGAGAGTATAGTCTACCTCGAGGAGGAGTGGTCCCCGGAAGGAGATCAATACTACAATCATACGACCGGTGAGGAGGAAGGGAGTTGGCTCGGGACCGACTGAAGACCGTGCGCAGATCATGATATTCCTCCGGCACTCCTGTCAAATCGCCAGGTTCCTCCTGAGAAGTAGGGACAGAAGAAACGGGAGGGATGGCAGACATTAAACACTTCACATGACAAGAAACGTTCCAGGATAGGATAGAATTACTAGACCAATTAATAGAAGGATTATGACATACTAGCCAGGGATGACCCAAAACAACAGGTGTAAACGGTGAACGGAAAATCAAAAAAGAAATAGTCTCACTGTGGTTACCAGATACTGTGAGGGTTAAAGGTAGTGTCTCAAATCTGATACTGGGAAGATGACTACCATCTAAGGCGAACATGGGCGTAGGCTTATCTAACTCTCTGAAAGGAATGTCATGTTTCCGAACCCATGCTTCGTCCATGAAACAACCCTCAGCCCCAGAGTCTATCAAGGCACTACATGTAGCACCCGAACCGGTCCAGCGTAGGTGGACCGACAAAGTAGTACAGGACCTTGATGGAGAGACTTGAGTAGTTGCGCTCACCTGTAGCCCTCCGCTTACAGATGAGCTCTGGCTTTTACTGGACATGAATTAACAAAATGTCCAGCAACTCCGCAATAGAGGCACAGGCGGTTGGTGATCCTCCGTTCCCTCTCCTTATTCGAGATGCGAATCCCTCCCAGCTGCATGGGCTCAGTCTCAAAGCCAGAGGAGGGAGATGGTTGCGATGCGGAGCAGGGAAACACCGTTGATGCGAGCTCTCTTCCACGAGCCCGGTGACGAAGATCTACCCGTCGTTCTATGCGGATGGCGAGAGCAATCAAAGAGTCCACATCTGAAGGAACCTCCCGGGAGAGAATCTCATCCTTAACCACTGCGTGGAGTCCCTCCAGAAAACGAGCGAGCAGCGCCGGCTCGTTCCACTCACTAGAGGCAGCAAGAGTGCGAAACTCAATGGAATAATCCGTTATGGACCGTTCACCTTGGCATAAGGAAGCCAGGGCCCTAGAAGCCTCCCCACCAAAAACTGAACGGTCAAAAACCCGAATCATCTCCTCTTTAAAGTTCTGGAATTTGTTAGAGCAATCAGCCCTTGCCTCCCAGATAGCTGTGCCCCATTCTCGAGCCCGGCCAGTAAGGAGTGAAATGACGTAAGCAACCCGAGCTCTCTCTCTAGAGTATGTGTTGGGTTGGAGAGAGAACACAATCTCACACTGCGTGAGAAAGGAGCGGCACTCAGTGGGCTGCCCGGAGTAGCAAGGTGGGTTATTAACCCTAGGTTCTGGAGGCTCGGCAGGCCAGGAAGTAACAGGTGGCACGAGACGTAGACTCTGGAACTGTCCAGAGAGGTCGGAAACCTGAGCAGCCAGGTTCTCCACGGCATGGCGAGCAGCAGACAATTCCTGCTCGTGTCTGCCGAGCATGGCTCCTTGGATCTCGACGGCAGTGTAACGAGCGTCGGAAGTCGCTGGGTCCATTCCTTGGTCGGTTCCTTCTGTCATGCAGGTGAAAGAGGACCCAAAAGCGACTTAACAGAAACAGAGTTTATTTAAATCCAAAACAGGGAATAACAAAAATCCTCTAGTCTGTAGAGGGGAATAACTAGAGAAGCGGCCACAGACTGCAGGTCGCTTCGGGTAGGCGCAGGCCGTAGTTGATAGAGCCACCTGCTCACACGCAGCATCTGATGAAGGCAAAAAACACGACAGGACAGGGCGAAACGCAATCACAGCATGGTGAATACAAAACAAGGAACCGACGGGACAGGAACGGATCACAAAGGAATAAATAGGGACTCTAATCAGGGGAAAGGATCGGGAACAGGTGTGGGAAGACTAAATGATGATTAGGGGAATAGGAACAGCTGGGAGCAGGAACGGAACGATAGAGAGAAGAGAGAGCGAGAGAGTGAGAGAGGGAGGGGGAGAGAGAGGGATAGAAGGAGGGAAAGAACCAAATAAGACCAGCAGAGGGAAACGAATAGCATGGGGAGCACAGGGACAAGACATGATAATAAATGACAAACATGACAATATGTCTCTCATCATTACTCAATGCCTAGGTTTACCTCCAATGTACTCACATCCTATCTTATCTTTGTCTGTACACTATGCCTTGAATCTATGCTATCGTGCCCAGAAACCTGCTCCTTTTACTCTCTGTTTCGAACGTGCTAGACGGCCAGTTCGTATAGCCTTTAGCCGTACCCTTATCCTACTTCTCCTCTGTTCCTCTGGTGATGTAGAGGTTAATCCAGTGCCTCGCTCCACTCCTACTCCCCAGGTGTTCTCATTGGTTGACTTCTGTAACCATAATAGCCTTGGTTTCATGCATGTTAACATTAGAAGCTTAATTCCTAAGTTTGTTTTACTCACTGCTTTAGCACACCGCCAACCCGGATGTCTTAACCGTGTCTGAATCCTGGCTTAGGAAGGCCACCAAAAACCCTGAAATCTCCAACGCTAACCATAACATTTTCCGCCAAGATAGAACTGCCAAAGGGGGCGGTGTTGCAATCTACTGCAGAGATAGCCTGCAGAGTTCTGTCTTACTATCCAGGTCTGTACCCAAACAATTCGAGCTTCTACATCTAAAAATTCACCTTTCCAGAAACAAGTCTTTCACTTTTGCCGCTTGTTATAGACCCCCTTCGGCCCCCAGCTGTGCCCTGGACACCATATGTGAATTGACTGCCCCCCATCTATCTTCTGAGCTCGTGCTGCTTGGTGACCTAAAATGGGATATGCTTAACACCGAAGTCCATCCTACAATCTAAGCTAGATCCCCTCAATCTCACACAAATTATCAATGAACCTACCGGGTTCAACCCCAAATCTGTAAACATGGGCACCCTCATACATATCATCCTGACCAACCTGCCCTGTAAATACACCTCTACTGTCTTCAACCAGGATCTCAGCAATCACTGCCTCATTTCCTGCGTCCCTAATGGGTCTGCTGTCAAACGACCACCCCTCAATGTGTAGACCATGCTTTACCAATGTGTAGACCATGCTTCACCAATGTGTAGACCATGCTTTACCAATGTGTAGACCATGCTTTACCAATGTGTAGACCATGCTTTACCAATGTGTAGACCATGCTTTACCAATGTGTAGACCATGCTTTGTGTAGACCATGCTTCACAATGTGTAGACCATGCTTTACCAATGTGTAGACCATGCTTTACCAATGTGTAGACCATGCTTTACCAATGTGTAGACCATGCTTTACCAATGCTTTACCAATGTGTAGACCATGCTTTACCAATGTGTAGACCATGCTTTACCAATGTGTAGACCATGCTTTACCAATGTGTAGACCATGCTTTACCAATGTGTAGACCATGCTTTACCAATGTGTAGACCATGCTTTACCAATGTGTAGACCATGCTTTACCAATGTGTAGACCATGCTTTACCAATGTGTAGACCATGCTTTACCAATGTGTAGCCATGCTTTACCAATGTGTAGACCATGCTTTACCAATGTGTAGACCATGCTTTACCAATGTGTAGACCATGCTTTACCAATGTGTAGACCATGCTTTACCAATGTGTAGACCATGCTTTACCAATGTGTAGACCATGCTTTACCAATGTGTAGACCATGCTTTACCAATGTGTAGACCATGCTTTACCAATGTGTAGACCATGCTTCACCAATGTGTAGACCATGCTTCACCAATGTGTAGACCATGCTTTACCAATGTGTAGACCATGCTTTACCAATGTGTAGACCATGCTTTACCAATGTGTAGACCATGCTTCACCAATGTGTAGACCATGCTTCACCAATGTGTAGACCATGCTTCACCAATGTGTAGACCATGCTTCACCAATGTGTAGACCATGCTTCACCAATGTGTAGACCATGCTTCACCAATGTGTAGACCATGCTTCACCAATGTGTAGACCATGCTTTACCAATGTGTAGACCATGCTTTACCAATGTGTAGACCATGCTTCACCAATGTGTAGACCATGCTTCACCAATGTGTAGACCATGCTTTACCAATGTGTAGACCATGCTTCACCAATGTGTAGACCATGCTTCACCAATGTGTAGACCATGCTTCACCAATGGATTTTCTCCAAACTGTGCTTCTGCCATTACAGTGGTAATGAATATGTCACTCGGTCGAACCATGTTTTGAAAATGATGCTGAAGTACAGTGCATTAGGTAAGTATTCAGACCTCTTGACTTCTTCACATTGTGTTGCATTACAGCCTCATTCTAAAATGGATTAAATTGATGTTTTCCCTTATCAATCTACACACAATACCACATAATGACATAACAAAATGTAAAAAAAAAAAAACGGAAATATCACATTTAAATAAGTATTCAGACCCTTCACTCACTACTTTGTTGGTTACATCAAGGCAAAGGGTGGCTTCTTTGAAGAATCTCAAATGTAACAAAATATTTTGAATTGTTCCACACTTTTTTGGTTACTACATGATTCCATATGTGTTATTTCATAGTTTTGATGTCTTCACTATTATTCTACAATTTAGAAAATAGTAAAAAATAAAGAAAAACCCTTGAATGAGAAGGCGGGTCCAATGGCCAACTTAATTGTGATGTGACGCGTTATAACAAGTTCATGAAATGCTTATAGATGTGAAACCGATGCCTTAATGGATCCGCAGTAAAAGTAAATCATTACCAAAAACAACAATAAAAAGGAAACTAGTAGCACAAGAGGAATAACATACACAAGAATGGAGCTGTATACAGGAAGTACCAGATCAATGTGGAGCTGTATACAGGAAGTACCAGATCAATGTGGAGCTGTATACAGGAAGTAGCAGATCAATGTGGAGCTATATACAGGAAGTACCAGATCAATGTGGAGCTATATACAGGAAGTACCAGATCAATGTGGAGCTATATACAGGAAGTACCAGCCCAACCACTCACTTGATCCATATGATCACTTGGCTAAGCATTCCTCTCTCTAATGTCAATATGCCTTGTAAATTACTGTCCTGGTTAGTGATTACTGTCTTATTTCACTGTAGAGCCTCTAGCCCTGCTCAATATGCCTTAACCAACCATGTTGTTCCACCTCCTAGATATGCGATGACATCACCTGGTTTAAACGTCTCTAGAGAATATATGTCTCTCATCATTACTCAATGCCTAGGTTTACCTCCAATGTACTCACATCCTATCTTATCTTTGTCTGTACACTATGCCTTGAATCTATGCTATCGTGCCCAGAAACCTGCTCCTTTTACTCTCTGTTTCGAACGTGCTAGACGGCCAGTTCGTATAGCCTTTAGCCGTACCCTTATCCTACTTCTCCTCTGTTCCTCTGGTGATGTAGAGGTTAATCCAGTGCCTCGCTCCACTCCTACTCCCCAGGTGTTCTCATTGGTTGACTTCTGTAACCATAATAGCCTTGGTTTCATGCATGTTAACATTAGAAGCTTAATTCCTAAGTTTGTTTTACTCACTGCTTTAGCACACCGCCAACCCGGATGTCTTAACCGTGTCTGAATCCTGGCTTAGGAAGGCCACCAAAAACCCTGAAATCTCCAACGCTAACCATAACATTTTCCGCCAAGATAGAACTGCCAAAGGGGGCGGTGTTGCAATCTACTGCAGAGATAGCCTGCAGAGTTCTGTCTTACAATCCAGGTCTGTACCCAAACAATTCGAGCTTCTACATCTAAAAATTCACCTTTCCAGAAACAAGTCTTTCACTTTTGCCGCTTGTTATAGACCCCCTTCGGCCCCCAGCTGTGCCCTGGACACCATATGTGAATTGACTGCCCCCCATCTATCTTCTGAGCTCGTGCTGCTTGGTGACCTAAAATGGGATATGCTTAACACCGAAGTCCATCCTACAATCTAAGCTAGATCCCCTCAATCTCACACAAATTATCAATGAACCTACCGGGTTCAACCCCAAATCTGTAAACATGGGCACCCTCATACATATCATCCTGACCAACCTGCCCTGTAAATACACCTCTACTGTCTTCAACCAGGATCTCAGCAATCACTGCCTCATTTCCTGCGTCCCTAATGGGTCTGCTGTCAAACGACCACCCCTCATCACTGTCAAATGCTCCCTAAAACACTTCTGCGAACAGGCCTATCGAATCGACCGGGGTATCCTGGAAGGACATTGACCTTGTCTCATCAGCAGAGGTTGTTCTTTAAAAGTGCCTTCCTCACCATCTTAAATAAGCATGCCCCATTAAAACAAAAATGAACTAGGAATAGATATAGTCCTTGGTTCACTCCAGACCTGTCTGCCCTTGACCAGCCCAAAAACAATCTATGGCGTTCTGCATTGTGACAGCAGAGTAGCCTAGTGGTTAGAGCATTGGACTAGTAACCGGAAGGGTGCAAGTTCAAATTCCTGAGCTGACAAGGAACAAATCTGTCGTTCTGTGGAGCTATATACTAGGAGTACCAGGCAGTTAAGCCACTGTTCCTAGGCCGTCATTGTAAATAAGAATTTGTTCTTTAACTGACTTGCCTAGTTAAATAAAGGTTAAAACAATTTTTGCATCGAATAGCCCCACGATATCCAACTTTTTAGGGAAGTTAGGAACAAATATACACAGGTAGTTAGAAAAGCTAAAGCTAGCTTTTTCAAACAGAAATGTGCATCCTGTAGTATAAACTCAAAAAAGTTCTGGGACACTGTAAAGTCCATGGAGAATGAGAACACCTCCTCCCAGCTGCCCACTGCTCTGAGGTTAGGAAACACTGTTACCACCAAAAATCCACTATAATTGAGAATTTCAAAAAGCATTTCTCTACGGCTGGCCATGATTTCCACCTGGCTACCCTTACACCGGTCAACTGTTCAGCACATTCCACAGCAACCCACCCAAGCCCCACAGTTTCTCCTTCACCCAAATCCAGATAGCTGATGTTCTGAAAGAGCTGCAAATTCTGGATACCTACAAATCAGACAGGCTACACAATCTGGACCTTCTCTGTCTAAAATTATCTGCCGAAATTGTTGCAACCCCTATTAACTAGCCTGTTCAACCTCTCTTTCGTATCGTCTGAGATTCTCAAAGAATGGAAAGCTTCCGCGGGCATCCCCATCTTCAATGGGGGTGACACTCTAGACCCAAACTGCTACAGACCTTTATCTATCCTACCCTGTCTTTCTAAGGTCTTTACATTTACATTTACATTTAAGTCATTTAGCAGACGCTCTTATCCAGAGCGACTTACAAATTGGTGCATTCACCTTATGACATCCAGTAGAACAGTCACTTTACAATAGTGCATCTAAATCTTAAAGGGGGGGGGTGAGAAGGATTACTTATCCTATCCTAGGTATTCCTTAAAGAGGTGGGGTTTCAGGTGTCTCCGGAAGGTGGTGATTGACTCCGCTGTCCTGGCGTCGTGAGGGAGTTTGTTCCACCATTGGGGGGCCAGAGCAGCGAACAGTTTTGACTGGGCTGAGCGGGAACTGTACTTCCTCAGTGGTAGGGAGGCGAGCAGGCCAGAGGTGGATGAACGCAGTGCCCTTGTTTGGGTGTAGGGCCTGATCAGAGCCTGGAGGTACTGAGGTGCCGTTCCCCTCACAGCTCCGTAGGCAAGCACCATGGTCTTGTAGCGGATGCGAGCTTCAACTGGAAGCCAGTGGAGAGAGCGGAGGAGCGGGGTGACGTGAGAGAACTTGGGAAGGTTGAACACCAGACGGGCTGCGGCGTTCTGGATGAGTTGTAGGGGTTTAATGGCACAAGCAGGGAGCCCAGCCTTCAAAGCCAAGTTAACAAACAGATTACCGACCATTTAGAATCCCACCGTAGCTTCTCCGCTATGCAATCTGGTTTCATAGCTGGTCATGGGTGCACCTCAGCCCCGCTCAAGGTCCTAAACGATATCATAACCACCATCGATAAAATACATTACCGTGCAGCCGTATTCATCGACCTGGCCAAGGCTTTCGACTCTGTCAATTTCCATATTCTTATTGGCAGACTCGACTTCCTTGGTTTTTCAAATGATTGCCTTGCCTGGTTCACCAACTACTTCTCTGAGAGTTCAGTGTGTCAAATTGGAGGGCCTGTTGTCCGGACCTCTGGCAGTCTCTATGGGAATGCCACAGGGTTCAATTCTCGGGCCGACTCTCTTCTCTGTATATATCAATGATGTCGCTCGTGCTGCTGGTGATTCTCTGATCCACCTCTACGCAGACGTCACCATTCTGTATACTTCTGGCCCCTCTTCGGACACTGTGTTAACTAACCTCCAGACGAGCTTCAATGCCATACAACTCTCCTGCCGTGGCCTCCAACTGCTCTTAAATGCAAGTAGAACTAAACGCATGCTATTCAATCGAACACTGCCCGCACCTGCCCGCCTGTCCAGCATCACTACTCTGGGCGGCACTGACTTAGAATACGTGGACAACTACAAATACCTAGGTGTCTTAGACTGTAAACTCTCCTTCCAGACTCACATTAAGCATCTCCTATCCAAAATTAAATCTAGAATCGTCTTCCTATATCGCAACAAAGCATCCTTCACTCATGCTGCCAAACATACCTTCGTAAAACTGACCATCCTACCGATCCTCGACATCAGCGATGTCATCTATAAAATAGCCTCCAACACTCTACTCAACAAATTGGATGCAATCTATCACAGTGCCATCCGTTTCGTCAACAAAGCCCCACCACTGCGACCTGTATGCTCTCGTTGGTTGGCCCGAGCTTGATACTCGGCGCCAAACCCATTGCCTACAGGTCCTCTACAAGTCTCTGCTATGTAAAGTTCCCCCTTATTTCAACTTATCTCAGCAGGTCATCCCCAAAGCCAATTCCTCCTTTGGTCGCCTCTCCTTCCAGTTCTCTGCTGCCAATGACTGGAAGAAACTGCAAAAATCACTGAAGCTGGGGATATCTCCCTCGCTAGCTTTAAGCACCAGCTGTCAGAGCAGCTCACAGATCTCTGCACCTGTACATAGCCCATCTGTAAACAGCCCATCTATCTACCTCATCCCCATACTGTATTTTTCATACCTTAACTCCCTTATCTCACCTCATTTCCCTCACTGTATATAGACTTTTTGTTTTATTTTTTTTCTACCATATTATTGACTGTATGTTTGTTTATTCCACGTGTAACTCTGTGTTGTTGTATGTGTCGAATTGCTTTGCTTTATCTTGGCCAAGTCGCAGTTGCAAATGAGAACTTCTCAACTAGCCACCTGGTTAAAAAAAGGTCAAATAAAAAAATAAAAAATCAATGTGGAGCTATATAAAAGGAGTACCAGTACCAGAGTGGAGCTATATACAGGGAGTACCAGTACCAGAGCGGAGCTATATAAAAGGAGTACCAGTACCAGAGTGGAGCTATATACAGGGAGTACCAGTACCAGCGTGGAGCTATATACAAGGAGTACCAGTACCAGAGTGGAGCTATATACAGGGAGTACCAGTACCAGAGCAGAGCTATATACAAGGAGTACCAGTACCAGAGTGGAGCTATATACAAGGAGTACCAGTACCAGAGCAGAGCTATATACAAGGAGTACCAGTACCAGAGTGGAGCTATATACAAGGAGTACCAGTACCAGAGTGGAGCTATATACAGGGAGTACCAGTACCAGAGTGGAGCTATATACAGGGAGTACCAGTACCAGAGTGGAGCTATATACAGGGAGTACCAGTACCAGAGTGGAGCTATATACAAGGAGTACCAGTACCAGAGTGGAGCTGTCATGTTTTGTCATTTATTATCTTGTCTTGTCCCTGTGCTTCCCATTCTATTCGTTTCCCTCTGCTGGTCTTATTAGGTTCTTTCCCTTTTCTATCCCTCTCTCTCCCCCTCCCTCTCTCACTCTCTCGCTCTCTCTTCTCTCTATCGTTCCGTTCCTGCTCCCAGCTGTTCCTATTCCCCTAATCAATCATTTAGTCTTCCCACACCTGTTCCCGATCCTTTCCCCTGATTAGAGTCCCTATTTCTTCCTTTGTGTTCCGTTCCTGTCCTGTCGGTTCCTTGTCTAGAATTCACCGTGCTGTGTTTGTGTATCGCCCTGTCGTGTCGTGTTTTCCTCAGATGCTGCGTGGTGAGCAGGTGTCTGAGTCTGTCTGGTTCAAGTGCCTTCCCGAGGCAACCTGCTGTTCACCTGCTGTTCAAGATCGAGTCTCCAGTTTGTCCTCGTCATTTCGAGTGAAAGTTGTGTTTTTTGTTTGTATTTACTTTACTGGATTAAAGACTCTGTTTTCGCCAAGTCGCTTTTGGGTCCTCTTTCACCTGCATGACAGAAGGAACCGACCAAGGAATGGACCCAGCGACTTCAGACGCTCGTTACACTGCCGTCGAGATCCAAGGAGCCATGCTCGGCAGACACGAGCAGGAATTGTCTGCTGCTCGCCATGCCGTGGAGAACCTGGCCGCTCAGGTTTCCGACCTCTCTGGACAGTTCCAGAGTCTACGTCTCGTGCCACCTGTTACTTCCTGGCCTGCCGAGCCTCCAGAACCTAGGGTTAATAACCCACCTTGCTACTCCGGGCAGCCCACTGAGTGCCGCTCCTTTCTCACGCAGTGTGAGATTGTGTTCTCTCTCCAACCCAACACATACTCTAGAGAGAGAGCTCGGGTTGCTTACGTCATTTCACTCCTTACTGGCCGGGCTCGAGAATGGGGCACAGCTATCTGGGAGGCAAGGGCTGATTGCTCTAACAAGTTCCAGAACTTTAAAGAGGAGATGATTCGGGTTTTTGACCGTTCAGTTTTTGGTAGGGAGGCTTCTAGGGTCCTGGCTTCCTTATGCCAAGGTGAACGGTCCATAACGGATTATTCTATTGAGTTTCGCACTCTTGCTGCCTCTAGTGAGTGGAACGAGCCGGCGCTGCTCGCTCGTTTTCTGGAGGGACTCCACGCAGTGGTTAAGGATGAGATTCTCTCCCGGGAGGTTCCTTCAGATGTGGACTCTTTGATTGCTCTCGCCATCCGCATAGAACGACGGGTAGATCTTCGTCACCGGGCTCGTGGAAGAGAGCTCGCATCAACGGTGTTTCCCTGCTCCGCATCGCAACCATCTCCCTCCTCTGGCTCAGAGTCTGAGCCCATGCAGCTGGGAGGGATTCGCATCTCGACTAAGGAGAGGGAACGGAGGATCACCAACCGCCTGTGCCTCTATTGCGGAGTTGCTGGACATTTTGTTAATTCATGTCCAGTAAAGCCAGAGCTCATCTGTAAGCGGAGGGCTACAGGTGAGCGCAACTACTCAAGTCTCTCCATCAAGATCCTGTACTACTTTGTCGGTCCATCTACGCTGGACCGGTTCGGGTGCTACATGTAGTGCCTTGATAGACTCTGGGGCTGAGGGTTGTTTCATGGACGAAGCATGGGTTCGGAAACATGACATTCCTTTCAGAGAGTTAGAGAAGCCTACGCCCATGTTCGCCTTAGATGGTAGTCATCTTCCCAGTATCAGATTTGAGACACTACCTTTAACCCTCACAGTATCTGGTAACCACAGTGAGACTATTTCTTTTTTGATTTTTCGTTCACCGTTTACACCTGTTGTTTTGGGTCATCCCTGGCTAGTATGTCATAATCCTTCTATTAATTGGTCTAGTAATTCTATCCTATCCTGGAACGTTTCTTGTCATGTGAAGTGTTTAATGTCTGCCATCCCTCCCGTTTCTTCTGTTCCTACTTCTCAGGAGGAACCTGGCGATTTGACAGGAGTGCCGGAGGAATATCATGATCTGCGCACGGTCTTCAGTCGGTCCCGAGCCAACTCCCTTCCTCCTCACCGGTCGTATGATTGTAGTATTGATCTCCTTCCGGGGACCACTCCTCCTCGGGGTAGACTATACTCTCTGTCGGCTCCCGAACGTAAGGCTCTCGAGGATTATTTGTCTGTGTCTCTTGACGCCGGTACCATAGTGCCTTCTTCTTCTCCGGCCGGGCGGGGTTCTTTTTGTTAAGAAGAAGGACGGTACTCTGCGCCCCTGCGTGGATTATCGAGGGCTGAATGACATAACGGTTAAGAATCGTTATCCGCTTCCCCTTATGTCATCAGCCTTCGAGATTCTGCAGGGAGCCAGGTGCTTTACTAAGTTGGACCTTCGTAACGCTTACCATCTCGTGCGCATCAGAGAGGGGGACGAGTGGAAAACGGCGTTTAACACTCCGTTAGGGCATTTTGAGTACCGGGTTCTGCCGTTTGGTCTCGCCAATGCGCCAGCTGTTTTTCAGGCATTAGTTAATGATGTTCTGAGAGACATGCTGAACATCTTTGTTTTTGTCTATCTTGACGATATCCTGATTTTTTCTCCGTCACTCGAGATTCATGTTCAGCACGTTCGACGTGTTCTACAGCGCCTTTTAGAGAATTGTCTCTACGTAAAGTCTGAGAAGTGCTCTTTTCATGTCTCCTCCGTTACTTTTCTCGGTTCCGTTATTTCCGCTGAAGGCATTCAGATGGATTCCGCTAAGGTCCAAGCTGTCAGTGATTGGCCCGTTCCAAGGTCACGTGTCGAGTTGCAGCGCTTTTTAGGTTTCGCTAATTTCTATCGGCGTTTCATTCGTAATTTCGGTCAAGTTGCTGCCCCTCTCACAGCTCTTACTTCTGTCAAGACGTGTTTTAAGTGGTCCGGTTCCGCCCAGGGAGCTTTTGATCTTCTAAAAGAACGTTTTACGTCCGCTCCTATCCTCGTTACTCCTGACGTCACTAGACAATTCATTGTCGAGGTTGACGCCTTCAGAGGTAGGCGTGGGAGCCATTCTATCCCAGCGCTTCCAGTCTGACGATAAGGTTCATCCTTGCGCTTATTTTTCTCATCGCCTGTCGCCATCTGAGCGCAACTATGATGTGGGTAACCGTGAACTGCTCGCCATCCGCTTAGCCCTAGGCGAATGGCGACAGTGGTTGGAGGGGGCGACCGTTCCTTTTGTCGTTTGGACAGACCATAAGAACCTTGAGTACATCCGTTCTGCCAAACGACTTAATGCCCGTCAAGCTCGTTGGGCGTTGTTTTTCGCTCGTTTCGAGTTTGTGATTTCTTACCGTCCGGGTAGCAAGAACACCAAGCCTGATGCCTTATCCCGTCTGTTTAGTTCTTCTGTGGCTTCTACTGATCCCGAGGGGATTCTTCCTTATGGGCGTGTTGTCGGGTTAACAGTCTGGGGAATTGAAAGACAGGTTAAGCAAGCACTCACGCACACTGCGTCGCCGCGCGCTTGTCCTAGTAACCTCCTTTTCGTTCCTGTTTCCACTCGTCTGGCTGTTCTTCAGTGGGCTCACTCTGCCAAGTTAGCTGGTCATCCCGGTGTTCGAGGCACTCTTGACACGCGCCGTTTCGTGGCTGCTTGTTCGGACTGCGCGCAGACTAAGTCGGGTAACTCTCCTCCTGCCGGTCGTCTCAGACCGCTCCCCATTCCTTCTCGACCATGGTCTCACATCGCCCTAGACTTCATTACCGGTCTGCCTTTGTCTGCGGGGAAGACTGTGATTCTTACGGTTGTCGATAGGTTCTCTAAGGCGGCACATTTCATTCCCCTCGCTAAACTTCCTTCCGCTAAGGAGACGGCACAAATCATTATCGAGAATGTATTCAGAATTCATGGCCTCCCGTTAGACGCCGTTTCAGACAGAGGCCCGCAATTCACGTCACAGTTTTGGAGGGAGTTCTGTCGTTTGATTGGTGCGTCCGTCAGTCTCTCTTCCGGGTTTCATCCCCAGTCTAACGGTCAAGCAGAGAGGGCCAATCAGACGATTGGTCGCATACTACGCAGCCTTTCTTTCAGAAACCCTGCGTCTTGGGCAGAACAGCTCCCCTGGGCAGAATACGCTCACAATTCGCTTCCTTCGTCTGCTACCGGGTTATCTCCGTTTCAGAGTAGTCTGGGTTACCAGCCTCCTCTGTTCTCATCCCAGCTTGCCGAGTCCAGCGTTCCCTCCGCTCAAGCGTTTGTCCAACGTTGTGAGCGCACCTGGAGGAGGGTGAGGTCTGCACTTTGCCGTTACAGGGCACAGACTGTGAGAGCCGCCAATAAACGCAGGATTAAGAGTCCAAGGTATTGTTGCGGCCAGAGAGTGTGGCTTTCCACTCGCAACCTTCCTCTTACGACAGCTTCTCGTAAGTTGACTCCGCGGTTCATTGGTCCGTTCCGTGTCTCCCAGGTCGTCAATCCTGTCGCTGTGCGACTGCTTCTTCCGCGACATCTTCGTCGCGTCCATCCTGTCTTCCATGTCTCCTGTGTTAAGCCCTTTCTTCGCACCCCCGTTCGTCTTCCCTCCCCCCCTCCCGTCCTTGTCGAGAGCGCACCTATTTACAAGGTACATAAGATCATGGACATGCGTTCTCGGGGACGGGGTCACCAATACTTAGTGGATTGGGAGGGTTACGGTCCTGAGGAGAGGAGTTGGGTTCCGTCTCGGGACGTGCTGGACCGTTCACTCATTGATGATTTCCTCCGTTGCCGCCAGGATTCCTCCTCGAGGACTCTGTTTTCGCCAAGTCGCTTTTGGGTCCTCTTTCACCTGCATGACAGGAGCTATATACAGGGAGTACCAGTACCAGAGTGGAGCTATATACAAGGAGTACCAGTACCAGAGCAGAGCTATATACAAGGAGTACCAGTACCAGAGTGGAGCTATATACAGGGAGTACCAGTACCAGAGTGGAGCTATATACAGGGAGTACCAGTACCAGAGTGGAGCTATATACAAGGAGTACCAGTACCAGAGTGGAGCTATATACAGGGAGTACCAGATTAATATGGAGCTATATACAGGGAGTACCAGTACCAGGTCAATGTTAAGAGGTATGAGGTATTTGAGGTAGATATGGGTACATGAAGGCTGGATCCTGTTCGCTAGACAGTAGTAGATGGTAGCAGACTTTAGCAGATTGTGGCAGACTGTAGCAGACTGTAGCAGACGGTAGTAGACTTTAGCAGATTGTGGCAGACTGTAGTAGACTGTAATAGACTGTAGCAGACTGTAGCAGACGGTAGCAGACTGTAGCAGACTGTAGCAGACTGTAGTAGACTGTAGCAGACTGTAGTAGACTGTAGTAGACTGTAGCAGACTGTAGCAGACTGTTGTAGACTGTAGCAGACGGTAGCAGACTGTAGTAGACTGTAGCAGACTGTAGCAGACTGTAGCAGACGGTAGCAGACTGTAGTAGACTGTAGCAGACTGTAGCAGACGGTGTCAGACAGTAGCAGACTGTAATAGACTGTAGCAGACTGTAGCAGACGGTGGTAGACTGTAGCAGACGGTGTCAGACTGTAGCAGACTGTAGCAGACGGTGTCAGACTGTAGCAGACGGTGTCAGACAGTAGCAGACTGTAATAGACTGTAGCAGACTGTAATAGACTGTAGCAGACTGTAGCAGACGGTGTCAGACTGTAGCAGACTGTAATAGACTGTAGCAGACTGTAATAGACTGTAGCAGACTGTAGCAGACGGTGTCAGACAGTAGCAGACTGTAATAGACTGTAGCAGACTGTAATAGACTGTAGCAGACTGTAGCAGACGGTGTCAGACAGTAGCAGACTGTAATAGACTGTAGCAGACTGTAATAGACTGTAGCAGACTGTAGCAGACGGTGTCAGACAGTAGCAGACTGTAATAGACTGTAGCAGACTGTAATAGACTGTAGCAGACTGTAGCAGACGGTGTCAGACTGTAGCAGACTGTAATAGACTGTAGCAGACTGTAGCAGACTGTAGCAGACGGTAGCAGACTGTAGCAGACTGTAGCAGACTGTAGCAGACTGTAGCAGACGGTGTCAGACAGTAGCAGACTGTAATAGACTGTAGCAGACTGTAATAGACTGTAGCAGACTGTAGCAGACGGTGTCAGACTGTAGACTAGCAGACTGTAATAGAGACTGTAGCTGTAGCAGACTGTAATAGACTGTAGCAGACTGTAGCAGACGGTGTCAGACAGTAGCAGACTGTAATAGACTGTAGCAGACTGTAATAGACTGTAGCAGACTGTAATAGACTGTAGCAGACTGTAGCAGACGGTGTCAGACAGTAGCAGACTGTAATAGACTGTAGCAGACTGTAATAGACTGTAGCAGACTGTAGCAGACGGTGTCAGACTGTAGCAGACTGTAATAGACTGTAGCAGACTGTAGCAGACTGTAGCAGACGGTAGCAGACTGTAGCAGACTGTAGCAGACTGTAGCAGACGGTAGCAGACTGTAGCAGACTGTAATAGACTGTAGCAGACTGTAATAGACTGTAGCAGACTGTAGCAGACTGTAGCAGACGGTGTCAGACAGTAGCAGACTGTAATAGACTGTAGCAGACTGTAATAGACTGTAGCAGACTGTAGCAGACGGTGTCAGACTGTAGCAGACTGTAATAGACTGTAGCAGACTGTAGCAGACTGTAGCAGACGGTAGCAGACTGTAGCAGACTGTAGCAGACTGTAGACTGTAGCAGACAGTAGCAGACTGTAGCAGACTGTAGCAGACTGTAGCAGACTGTAGCAGACTGTAATAGACTGTAGCAGACTGTAATAGACTGTAGCAGACTGTAATAGACTGTAGCAGACTGTAGCAGACTGTAGCAGACTGTAGCAGACGGTGTCAGACTGTAGCAGACGGTGTCAGACAGTAGCAGACTGTAGCAGACTGTAGCAGACGGTAGCAAAGTGAGGAGTATATGACTTGGGTGGCTGGAGTCTTTAGCAATTTTCCAGACCTTCCTCTGACACCGCCTGATATAGAGATCCTCGATGGCTCAGTCCCAGTGATGTAATGGGCTGTCCACACCACCCTTTTCCATACCAGACGACGATGCAGCCAGTCATCATGCTCTCGATGGCGCAGCTGTAGTACTTTTTTGAAGATCCGAGGGGCCCATGCCAAATCTTGTCAGCCTTCTGAGGGGGAAGCTGTTGTGCCCTCTTCACGACTGCGGGTGTGTGGGGACCACGTTAAGTCCTTAGTGGTGTGGACACCAAGGAGCTTATTTAACCTCTCAACCCGCTCCACTACAGCTCCGCCGATGTGAATGGGGGGGGGGCGCACTCCTCTGTTTTCCCTGTCGTCCACGTTCAGCTCCTTGGTCTTATTGACACTGAGGGAGAGGTTGTTGTCCTGGCACCACAATGCTAGGTCTGTGACCGCCTTTTCTGAAATGACCGTATAAGAAATATGTTGGGAACTCCCGCTTGCCCATGCCTACAATAATATAACGCTTTTACATTTGTTGTGGAAGTAGTGAACAAGTGCAGTCTTCAGGAGAAGGGAAATCATTTTGGACCGCACCCAACAGGCATTGCAACAGTAGCCCACATTAAAGGCACAAGAGAGATCGGTTTTCATGTAGCTTGGCTGTAGGCAAATTCCTTATTCCAAGCTGGACAAGGAAACTGTTTGCATTGCTACGTGTATTTGCAAAATATGGTTAATTTGTCTACATTATTTTATTTTTTTGCATTCAGGGGTAATATGATACCACTTTCCATAGTTCATCCATTTACTGAAGATACGCAGGTCTTTCTAGGTAAATGATGATGGTTGATCGTGTATCATTGGTATCTGTTGCGTGTCTGTGTTAAAAGAGAAATACAATGCTCTTCGGTATGGTGTACATTTTAGGACATCTTCCCCCTAAGCCTCAGCCCTCCTGGGGATAAACGAGACCATCCTAAAATGTATACCTTATCGTGTTCTCCTGAATGCTGCTCTCACTCTCTCGCAGACATCATTCTCTGCACTTTCCTCCACATCTCATCTTGTAGGTTAGTTGTAAATACCAAATCTAGTGAGATTGATGAGTGGAGAATTCACAATGCATCCTCTCACTTTGATCTATTCTAGAATCATATTTACAACATGACAAATAGCTGGGTCACATAATGCAAACAATAGTTAAAATTGCATATGGGAAATCTGCACATGCAAATTATTTTCTTATTGGTTCCCATTCACCTGCTAACTATCCTCTTATTGGTTCCCTTTCACCTGCTAACTATCCTCTTATTGGTTCCCTTTCACCTGCTAACTATCCTCTTATTGGTTCCCTTTCACCTGCTAACTATCCTCTTATTGGTTCCCTTTCACCTGCTAACTATCCTCTTATTGGTTCCCTTTCACCTGCTAACTATCCTCTTATTGGTTCCCTTTCACCTGCTAACTATCCTCTTATTGGTTCCCTTTCACATGCTAACTATCCTCTTATTGGTTCCCTTTCACCTGCTAACTATCCTCTTATTGGTTCCCTTTCACCTGCTAACTATCCTCTTATTGGTTCCCTTTCACCTGCTAACTATCCTCTTATTGGTTCCCTTTCACATGCTAACTATCCTCTTATTGGTTCCCTTTCACCTGCTAACTATCCTCTTATTGGTTCCCTTTCACCTGCTAACTATCCTCTTATTGGTTCCCTTTCACATGTTAACAGTGCTTTTGTTGGTTCCCTTTCAACAATATGTGTAGAGACTTTAACTTGGCATCCATTTTAAGAATTGATCTCACACCCAACATTAACAATGTTCTCCCTTAAAATAGACATACACTCTTAGAAGAAAAGGTGTTGTCTAGAACCAGAATGGGATCTTAGGATAATCCTTTGAATAATTATTTTGGTTCCAGGCAGAATCCTTTTGGGTTCCGTAAATTCTTTCTACAGAGGGTTCTACCCGGAACCAAAAATGGTCATCCTATGGGGACAGCCTAATAACCATTTTGGAACCTTTTTGTCTAAGTGTAGAGGGGAGGAATGACCAAAAATAAATCCCAGGCCTCCCGTGTGGCGCAGTGGTCTAAGGCACTACATCGCGGTGCTAGCTGTGCCACCAGAGACTCTGGTTTCAATCCCAGGCTCTGTTGCAGCTGGCCACAGCCGGGAGGTCCATGGGGCAACGCACAATTGGCCTAGGGTCGTCCGGGTTAAGGAGGGTTTGGCCGGTAGGGATATCTTTGTCTCATTGTGCACTAGCAACTCCTGTGGCGGGCCGGGCGCCGTGCACACTGATCAGGTCGCTAGGTGTACGGTGTTCTCTCCAAACCCATTGGTGTGGCTGGCTTCCAGGTTGGATGTGCGCTGTGTTAAGAAGCTGGGTTGGGTTGTGTTTCGTAGGACGCATGGCTCTCGACCTTTGTCTCTCCCGAGCCCGTACGGGAAGTGTAGTGATTGATTGGATACTACGAAAAGGGGGTAAAAAATCCCAGTCGTGGTGACTGTGTTTGCTATTTTCGCTGAGCAAACATGAGTTACACAGGCCTGTTCTCTGGTGTGCCACCCCCATTTGCCAAAATGGACATTTATCCACAGCTGTTAATATTAACACAATTTCAATTGAACCTGGAGAAGAGACCCCTAAAGCAAGCTGGTCCTGGACTTCCACACAGTGTTCACAAACACATCCCACAAAGACAGGACAGCAACATCAACACCATTACACCCAACCAGATCATGAGAAAACAATAAGATAATTACTTGACACATTGGAAAGAATTGACCAAAAAAGAGAGTAAACTGGAATGCTATTTGACCCAAAACAAAGAGTACACCGTGTTTATTTCACTTTTGTTTATTATTTATTTCACTTGCTTTGGCAATGTAAACATATGTTTCCCATGTCAATAAAGCTTTTAAATTGAAACTGAAATAGAGAGAGAGAGAGAGAGATTAAAACAGCAAGAGGATGGGTCAAGAGACAGAGAAAGAAGAGGAAGAGGGAGAAAAACAAAGGGACAAAGAGAAGGAGGTAGAGAAAAACAAAGGGACAAAGATGAGAAAGAAGGATAAAGAGAAGGATCGAGAAAGAGAAGAGAGGAAAGAGGGAGAATGAAAAAATATAGAGAAAGGGGAGGGAGAAGATAAGGAAGGAGAAAGAGGAGGAAGAGGGTGAGAGACCAGGAAGGAGAAAGAGAAGGAGGGAGACAGATGAAGAGAAGCAGGGAGAAAGAGATTCAACTTTTACGCTACTTGATAATTCATTGCACCCACCTTGTGTCCCAGGTCTAAATCAGTCCCTGAAAAATGTAAAAAAAAATATTTTTTAAAGATATGGAAGTGGTTTTTGAGGTCCAGAGGTTGATGAGTAAATCCCACTGAATGTAACAATGTTTACATTCTGTTCTCAAAGGGCCAATAATTTCATTTTTATGGATGTCTGTTGACTGATTATTAAAGAATGGAACAATAATTCCTCAGACTCCGGAACAAGCTGATAACAAAGGAAACTGTGTCTGTATCCCAAATGGCGTATTCCCTATACAATGCACTAGTTTTACCAGTGTCCATAGGGAATAGGGTTTAGGGTATAGAATTTAAGGGTGTCATTTGGGAAACATTCTGGGAAGCAACAAGGATGTTAATGAAAGTTCATTAATAATTAGCTGGACAAAGAGAGACTGTTGAAGGCCTTGGTTATCACGTAATTGACATTTATTTTTTAGTGTTCAACACATTTAGCAATCAACACACACACACGCGCACACGCACACACACACACACACACACACACACACACACACACACACACACACACACACACACACACACACACACACACACACACACACACACACACACACACACACACACACACACACACACACACACTCACGCACACACGCACACACGCACACACGCACACACACACAAACACGCACACACATGTACGCACACACACACACGCACACGCACACGCACACGGACACACACGCACACACACGTATGCACATACACGCACGCACGCACGCACGCACACACACACACACACACACACACACACACACACACACACACACACACACACACACACACACACACACACACACACACACACACACACACACACACAGGTATAAAAGACAAACACAGGGACAGAAAACCTGGAGCTTATCCGTGGTGGGTGGTAGAGAGAGATGGGGTAAGGGGGGGAAAATAAATCATATGAATGTATTTAAAAGTTATCTTTCCTTATCTGATGTCCCAGCTGCCCCTGCTGTCCCTGCTGTCCCTGCTGCCCCTGCTGCCCCTGCTGTCCCTGCTGCCCCTGCTGTCCCTGCTGCCCCTGCTGCCCCTGCTGTCCCTGCTGTCCCTGCTGTCCCTGCTGCCCCTGCTGTCCCTGCTGCCCCTGCTGTCCCTGCTGCCCCTGCTGCCCCTGCTGTCCCTGCTGCCCCTGCTGTCCCTGCTGCCCCTGCTGCCCCTGCTGTCCCTGCTGCCCCTGCTGCCCCTGCTGTCCCTGCTGCCCCTGCTGTCCCTGCTGCCCCTGCTGTCCCTGCTGTCCCTGCTGCTGCCCCCATTGCTGTCCCTGCTGCCCCTGCTAGCCCTGCTGTCCCTGCTAGCCCTGGTGTCCCTGCTGTCCCTGCTGCCCCTGCTGTCCCTGCTGCCCCTGCTGTCCCTGCTGCCCCTGCTGTCCCTGCTGCCCATGCTGTCCCTGCTGTCCCTGCTGTCCCTGCTGCCCATGCTGTCCCTGCTGCCCCTGCTGCCCCTGCTGTCCCTGCTGTCCCTGCTGCCCCTGCTGTCCCTGCTGTCCCTGCTGCTGCCCCCATTGCTGTCCCTGCTGCCCCTGCTAGCCCTGCTGTCCCTGCTAGCCCTGCTGTCCCTGCTGTCCCTGCTGTCCCTGCTGCCCCTGCTGTCCCTGCTGTCCCTGCTGCCCCGCTGTCCCTGCTGCCCCTGCTGCCCCTGCTGTCCCTGCTAGCCCTGCTGCCCCTGCTGTCCCTGCTGCCCCTGCTGCCCCTGCTGTCCCTGCTGTCCCTGCTGTCCCTGCTGCCCCTGCTGTCCCTGCTGCTGCCCCCATTGCTGTCCCTGCTGCCCCTGCTAGCCCTGCTGTCCCTGCTAGCCCTGCTGTCCCTGCTGTCCCTGCTGTCCCTGCTGCCCCTGCTGTCCCTGCTGTCCCTGCTGCCCCGCTGTCCCTGCTGCCCCTGCTGCCCCTGCTGTCCCTGCTAGCCCTGCTGTCCCTGCTAGCCCTGCTGTCCCTGCTGCCCCTGCTGTCCCTGCTGTCCCTGCTGCCCCTGCTGCCCCTGCTGCCCCTACTGTCCCTGCTGTGCCCCTGCTGTCCCTGCTGCCCCTGCTGCCCCTGCTGTCCCTGCTGCCCCTGCTGTCCCTGCTGTCCCTGCTGACCCTGCTGCCCCTACTGTCTCTGCTGTGCCCCTGCTGTCCCTGCTGCCCCTGCTGTCCCTGCTGCCCCTACTGTCCCTGCTGCCCCTACTGTCCCTGCTGTCCCTACTGTCCCTGCTGCCCCTACTGTCCCTGCTGCCCCTACTGTCCCTGCTGTGCCCCTACTGTCCCTGCTGCCCCTGCTGTCAAATCAAATCAAATCAAATCAAATTTTATTTGTCACATACACATGGTTAGCAGATGTTAATGCGAGTGTAGCGAAATGCTTGTGCTTCTAGTTCCGACAATGCAGTGATAACCAACAAGTAATCTAACTAACAATTCCAAAAAAAACTACTGTCTTATACACAGTGTAAGGGGATAAGGAACATGTACATAAGGATATATGAATGAGTGATGGTACAGAGCAGCATACAGTAGATGGTATCGAGTACAGTATATACATATGAGATGAGTGTGTAGACAAAGTAAACAAAGTGGCATAGTTAAAGTGGCTAGTGATACATGTGTTACATAAGGATGCAGTCGATGTTGTAGAGTACAGTATATACATATGCATATGAGATGAATAATGTAGGGTAAGTAACATTATATAAGGTAGCATTGTTTAAAGTGGCTAGTGATATATTTACATCATTTCCATCAATTCCCATTATTAAAATGGCTGGAGTTGGGTCAGTGTCAATGACAGTGTGTTGGCAGCAGCCACTCAATGTTAGTGGTGGCTATTTAACAGTCTGATGGCCTTGAGATAGAAGCTGTTTTTCAGTCTCTCGGTCCCAGCTTTGATGCACCTGTACTGACCTCGCCTTCTGGATGATAGCGGGGTGAACAGGCAGTGGTTCGGGTGGTTGATGTCCTTGATGATCTTTATGGCCTTCCTGTAACAACGGGTGGTGTAGGTGTCCTGGAGGGCAGGTAGTTTGCCCCCGGTGATGCGTTGTGCAGTCCTCACTACCCTCTGGAGAGCCTTACGGTTGAGGGCGGAGCAGTTGCCGTACCAGGCGGTGATACAGCCCGCCAGGATGCTCTCGATTGTGCATCTGTAGAAGTTTGTGAGTGCTTTTGGTGACAAGCCGAATTTTTCAGTCTCCTGAGGTTGAATAGGCGCTGCTGCGCCTTCTTCACGACGCTGTCAGTGTGAGTGGACCAATTCAGTTTGTCTGTGATGTGTATGCCGAGGAACTTAAAACTAGCTACCCTCTCCACTACTGTTCCATCGATGTGGATAGGGGGTGTTCCCTCTGCTGTTTCCTGAAGTCCACAATCATCTCCTTAGTTTTGTTGACGTTGAGTGTGAGGTTATTTTCCTGACACCACACTCCAAGGGCCCTCACCTCCTCCCTGTAGGCCGTCTCGTCGTTGTTGGTAATCAAGCCTACCACTGTTGTGTCGTCCGCAAACTTGATGATTGAGTTGGAGGCGTGCGTGGCCACGCAGTCGTGGGTGAACAGGGAGTACAGGAGAGGGCTCAGAACGCACCCTTGTGGGGCCCCCGTGTTGAGGATCAGCGGGGAGGAGATGTTGTTGCCTACCCTCACCACCTGGGGGCGGCCCGTCAGGAAGTCCAGTACCCAGTTGCACAGGGCGGGGTCGAGACCCAGGGTCTCGAGCTTGATGACGAGCTTGGAGGGTACTATGGTGTTGAATGCCGAGCTGTAGTCGATGAACAGCATTCTCACATAGGTATTCCTCTTGTCCAGGTGGGTTAGGGCAGTGTGCAGTGTGGTTGAGATTGCATCGTCTGTGGACCTATTTGGGCGGTAAGCAAATTGGAGTGGGTCTAGGGTGTCAGGTAGGGTGGAGGTGATATGGTCCTTGACTAGTCTCTCAAAGCACTTCATGATGACGGAAGTGAGTGCTACGGGGCGGTAGTCGTTTAGCTCAGTTACCTTAGCTTTCTTGGGAACAGGAACAATGGTGGCCCTCTTGAAGCATGTGGGAACAGCAGACTGGTATAGGGATTGATTGAATATGTCCGTAAACACACCGGCCAGCTGGTCTGCGCATGCTCGGAGGGCGCGGCTGGGGATGCCGTCTGGGCCTGCAGCCTTGCGAGGGTTAACACGTTTAAATGTCTTACTCACCTCGGCTGCAGTGAAGGAGAGACTGCATGTTTCCGTTGCAGGCCGTGTCAGTGGCACTGTATTGTCCTCAAAGCGGGCAAAAAAGTTATTTAGTCTGCCTGGGAGCAAGACATCCTGGTCCGTGACTGGGCTGGATTTCATCTTGTAGTCCGTGATTGACTGTAGACCCTGCCACATGCCTCTTGTGTCTGAGCCATTGAATTGAGATTCCACTTTGTCTCTGTACTGACGCTTAGCTTGTTTGATAGCCTTACGGAGGGAATAGCTGCACTGTTTGTATTCAGTCATGTTGCCAGACACCTTGCCCTGATTAAAAGCAGTGGTTCGCGCTTTCAGTTTCACGCGAATGCTGCCATCAATCCACGGTTTCTGGTTAGGGAATGTTTTTATCGTTGCTATGGGAACGACATCTTCGACGCACGTTCTAATGAACTCGCACACCGAATCAGCGTATTCGTCAATATTCCCATCTGACGCAATACGAAACATGTCCCAGTCCACGTGATGGAAGCAGTCTTGGAGTGTAGAGTCAGCTTGTTCTGACCAGCGTTGGACAGACCTCAGCGTGGGAGCCTCTTGTTTTAATTTCTGCCTGTAGGCAGGGATCAGCAAAATGGAGTCGTGGTCAGCTTTTCCGAAAGGGGGGCGGGGCAGGGCCTTATATGCGTCGCGGAAGTTAGAATAACAATGATCCAAGGTTTTACCACCCCTGGTTGCGCAATCGATATGCTGATAAAATTTAGGGAGTCTTGTTTTCAGATTGGCTTTGTTAAAATCCCCAGCTACAATGAATGCAGCCTCCGGATAAATGTTTTCCAGTTTGCAAAGAGTTAAATAAAGTTCGTTCAGAGCCATCGATGTGTCTGCTTGGGGGGATATATACGGCTGTGATTATAATCGAAGAGAATTCTCTTGGAAGATAATGCGGTCTACATTTGATTGTGAGGAATTCTAAATCAGGTGAACAGAAGGATTTGAGTTCCTGTATGTTTTCTTCATCACACCATGTCCCGTTAGTCATGAGGCATACGCCCCCTCCACTCTTCTTACCAGAGAGATGTTTGTTTCTGTCGGCGCGATGCGTGGAGAAACCCGTTGGCTGCACCGCCCTGGATAGCGTTTTCCCAGTAAGCCATGTCTCCGTAAAGCAGAGAACGTTGCAGTCTCTGATGTCCCTCTGGAATGCCACCCTTGCTCGGATTTCATCAACCTTGTTGTCGAGAGACTGGACATTGGCAAGAAGAATACTGGGAAGTGGTGCGCGATGTGCCCTTTTCCGGAGTCTGACCAGAACACCGCCGCGTTTCCCTCTTTTTCGGAGTCGTTTCCTTGGGTCGCTGCATGCGATCCATTCCGTTGTCCTGTTTGTAAGGCAGAACACAGGATCCGCGTCGCGGAAAACATATTCTTGGTCGTACTGATGGTGAGTTGACGCTGATCTTATATTCAGTAGTTCTTCTCGACTGTATGTAATGAAACCTAAGATGACCTGGGGTACTAATGTAAGAAATAACACGTAAAAAAACAAAAAACTGCATAGTTTCCTAGGAACGCGAAGCGAGGCGGCCATCTCAGTCGGCGCCGGAAGTACTACTGCTGCCCTGCTGTCCCTGCTGTCCCTGCTGGCCCTGCTGGCCCTGCTGTCCCTGCTGTCCCTGCTGCCCCTACTGTCCCTGCTGTGCCCCTACTGCCCCTACTGTCCCTGCTGCCCCTGCTGTCCCTGCTGTGCCCCTACTCCTGCTGCTACACTTGCTTTGCTTGTTGCCTTGGTGCTGCTGCATACTGTACAAGCAGAGAAACAGGAATGCTGGTGTTACCAAAGACAGCAAACAACTACACACCACAATACATGGAACCTCCCCTCCCCTCCCCTCCCCTCCCTCCCCTCCCCTCCCCTCCCCTCCCCTCCCCTCCCCCCTCCCCTCCCCTCCCTCCCTCCCCTCCTCTCTATTCTTCTCCTCTCCTCTCCTCTCCTCCCCTCTCTAGTCCTCTGCTCCCCTCT
>NC_060179.1:89030822-89088322 GCF_021184085.1 Oncorhynchus gorbuscha | reverse complement strand
CCCTACCACTGTCCTCTATACCCCATATGCACCACCCTACCACTGTCCTCTATACCCCATATACACCACCATACCACTGTCCTCTATACCCCATATACACCCTACCACTGTCCTCTATACCCCATATACACCACCATACCACTGTCCTCTATACCCCATATACACCACCCTACCACTGTCCTCTGTATCAAAAGCAGCATTAAGGTCTAGGAGCACGAGGACAGATGCAGAGCCTTAAAAGGTCATATTGACCTATATTGCAGTCTCAGTGCTGTGATGGGGTCTGACTTTGTCCCTAGTGGACAGTATTGAAGACCTCTCCCTCCTAGTGGACAGTATTGAAGACATCTCCCTACTAGTGGACATTATTGAAGACATCTCCCTACTAGTGGACAGTATTGAAGACATCTCCCTACTAGTGGACAGTATTGAAGACATCTCCCTACTAGTGGACAGTATTGAAGAAATCTCACTACTAGTGGACAGTATTGAAGACATCTCCCTACTAGTGGACAGTATTGAAGACCGCTCCCTACTAGTGGACAGTATTGAAGACATCTCCCTACTAGTGGACAGTATTGAAGACATCTCCCTACTAGTGGACAGTATTGAAGACATCTCCCTACTAGTGGACAGTATTGAAGACATCTCCCTACTAGTGGACAGTATTGAAGACATCTCCCTACTAGTGGACAGTATTGAAGACATCTCCCTACTAGTGGACAGTATTGAAGACATCTCCCTACTAGTGGACAGTATTGAAGACATATCCCTACTACTGGACAGTATTGAAGACCTCTCCCTACTAGTGGACAGTATTGAAGACCTCTCCCTACTACTGGACAGTATTGAAGACATCTCCCTACTAGTGGACAGTATTGAAGACATCTCCCTAATAGTGGACAGTATTGAAGACATCTCCCTACTAGTGGACAGTATTGAAGACATCTCCCTACTAGTGGACAGTATTGAAGACGTCTCCCTACTAGTGGACAGTATTGAAGATGTCTCCCTACTAGTGGACATTATTGAAGACATCTCCCTACTAGATGGTAATAGGTCACGTTGTCCCTAGTGGACAGTATTGAAGACATCTCCCTACTAGTGGACAGTATTGAAGACATCTCCCTACTAGTGGACAGTATTGAAGACATCTCCCTACTAGTGGACAGTATTGAAGGCATCTCCCGACGTCCTGGGGACTTAGACAAATCGTTGAATATTGAAGTCTATCTGGTGTGATGTCGCTGGCTGAGTTGTGTATCTGTAAAACAGTGTGACTCTGGCTTCTGGAACTCCTTGCTGCCGTGTCCCTGGAGAACCAGAGAGAGAGAGAGTGTGTCACTTTCAACTCCTGTGCAGTCAGCGTGTCCCTGAGAGATCAATAGGCCAGGGTAATTAAAGAGCTGGGTACAGAGAGAGAGAGGGGGGGATGGAGAGAGGGAGGGAGGGAGAGAGGAGGGGGTGTACTTTGCCGGTAAATCTATTGCAGCGACCGGGATTCCTGCAGCCAGAGAGACGACATCACTGACACTGAAAGGAAGTAGACTGACCACACACACACACACACACACACACACACACACACACACACACACACACACACACACACACACACACACACACACACACACACACACACACACACACACACACACGCACGCACGCACGCACGCACGCACACACACACACACACACACACACCGTCTTGTAATCACTTGGTTTGTTGATCATTTCTAAGCTCCTACAGTGTAACGTAGCATAATGATGTTGATAACTGTGATCAACAGTTATTTTGTGCTTCATCACAGTGTGTCGGGGACAGAGGAGGACGGCTCATCATAACGGTCGGAACGGACACAGACTAAACACAGACACTAAACTAGGCTACAGACAGACATTAAACTAGGCTACACACAGACACTAAACTAGGCTACACACAGACACTAAACTAGGCTACACACAGACACTAAACTAGGCTACAGACAGACACTAAACTAGGCTACACACAGACACTAAACTAGGCTACACACAGACACTAAACTAGGCTACACACAGACACTAAACTAGGCTACAGACAGACACTAAACTAGGCTACACACAGACACTAAACTAGGCTACAGACAGACATTAAACTAGGCTACACACAGACACTAAACTAGGCTACAGACAGACACTAAACTAGGCTACACACAGACACTAAACTAGGCTACAGACAGACATTAAACTAGGCTACACACAGACACTAAATTAGGCTACAGACAGACACTAAACTAGGCTACACACAGACACTAAACTAGGCTACAGACAGACATTAAACTAGGCTACACACAGACACTAAATTAGGCTACAGACAGACATTAAACCAGACTAGACTACACATGCATGCACTCGCTCATGCTTTGCCCAATTCATATATATTTTTTCAATTCAGATCTTTTGCCCATAATAAGGCTACCTGTGTAAACGCCGAGTCTCTCTCCTCTGTCTTTGAGGCTGATAGATCAAAACCGGTCCTACAGTCTCCTCTGTCTTTGAGGCTGATAGATCAAAACCGGTCATACAGTCAAATCAAATCAAATGTTATTTGTCACATACAGTGAAATTCTTACAATATACAGGGTATTACGGTACAGAGTCAATGTGGAGCCTATATACAGGGTATTACGGTACAGAGTCAATGTGGAGGCTATATACAGGGTATTACGGTACAGAGTCAATGTGGAGGCTATATACAAAGTATTACGGTACAGAGTCAAGGTGGAGGCCATATACAGGGTATTACGGTACAGAGTCAATGTGGAGGCTATGTACAGGGTATTACGGTACAGAGTCAATGTGGAGGCTATGTACAGGGTATTACGGTACAGAGTCAATGTGGAGGCTATATACAGGGGGTACCGGTACAGAGTCAATGTGGAGGCTATATACAGGGGGTACCGGTACAGAGTCAATGTGGAGGCTATATACAGGGGGTACCGGTACAGAGTCAATGTGGAGGCTGTATACAGGGGGTACCGGTACAGAGTCAATGTGGAGACTATATACAGGGGGGTACTGGTACAGAGTCAATATGGAGGCTATATACAGGGGGGTACTGGTACAGAGTCAATGTGGAGGCTATATACAGGGTATTACGGTACAGAGTCAATGTGGAGGCTATATACAGGGGGTACCGGTACAGAGTCAATGTGGAGGCTATATACAGGGGGTACCGGTACAGAGTCAATGTGGAGGCTATATACAGGGGGTACCGGTACAGAGTCAGTGTGTAGTCTATATACAGGGCGTACCGGTACAGAGTCAATGTGGAGGTTATAGGTTCGCTAGCCAGCTATTGTCGTTCTTTTAACGCAACGTAACGTAAACAACACTGCTAGCTAGCCAGCTAGCCCCCGAATAGCAACACTGCAGAAACTATTACACTCAACGGAACGACTTGAGTAGTGTAGTGTCAACAACGCACCCACGGTCATGCATATTGGTCCTGGTTATGGTCCTGGTCCTGGTCATGGTCCTGGTCATGGTCCTGGTCCTGGACCCACGCATTAGCGTAGCCTCTTCTGTAGCCTGTCAACTATGTGTCTGTTTATCCCTGTTCTCTCCTCTCTGCACAGACCATACAAACGCTCCACACCGCGTGGCCGCGGCCACCCTACTCTGGTGGTCCCAGCGCGCACGACCCACGTGGAGTTCCAGGTCTCCGGTAGCCTCTGGAACTGCCAATCTGCGGTCAACAAGGCAGAGTTCATCTCAGCCTATGCCTCCCTCCAGTCCCTCGACTTCTTGGCACTGACGGAAACATGGATCACCACAGACAACACTGCTACTCCTACTGCTCTCTCTTCGTCTGCCCACGTGTTCTCGCACACCCCGAGAGCTTCTGGTCAGCGGGGTGGTGGCACCGGGATCCTCATCTCTCCCAAGTGGTCATTCTCTCTTTCTCCCCTTACCCATCTGTCTATCGCCTCCTTTGAATTCCATGCTGTCACAGTTACTAGCCCTGGTTCAAAATTGATGTCACCCTCATTACTCCAGGTGTGAGTAATGAGGGTTGCCAGGTGTGAGTAATGAGGGTTGCCAGGTGTGAGTAATGAGGGTTGCCAAGTGTGCCTAAGGAGGGTTGCCAGGTGTGCCTAAAGAGGGTTGCCAGGTGTGCCTAAGGAGGGTTACCTGGTGTGCCTAAGGAGGGTTACCAGGTGTGAGTCATGAGGGTTGCCAGGTGTGAGTAATGAGGGTTGCCAGGTGTGAGTAATGAGGGTTGCCAGGTTTGCTTAAAGATGGGTTGCCAGGACCGGTGGTTAGTAGACCGGCGGCGTGGAGCTTTGGGTGGGGAGGAGTGGGAGAAGACATGACAGATGCCACTTTTCCAACAAGTTAGTTAATCAATTTTCTGCAATGCTAGATCTGCCCCAGTCAACTGTAAGTGGTGTTATTGTGAAGTGCAAATGTTTAGGAGCAACAACGGTTCAGACGTGAAGTGGTAGGCCACACAAGCTCACAGACCGCCGAGTGCTGAAGCGTGTAGAAATCGTCTGTCCTCTGTTGTAACACTCACTGCTGAATTCCAAACTGCCTCTGGAAGCAACGTCAATACAATAACTGTTCGTCGGGAGCTTCATGAAATGGGTTTCCATGGCCGAGCAGCCGCACACAAGCCTCAGATCACCATGCTCAATGCCAAGCATCGGCTGGAGTGGTGTAAAGCTCACCACCATTGGACTCTGGAGCAGCGGAAACACCTTCTCTGGAGTGATGAATCACGCTTTACCATCTGGCAGTCTGATGGACGAATCTGGGTTTGGCGGAAGCCAGGAGAACACTACCTGCCCGAATGCATATTGGCAACTGTAAAGTTTGGTGGAGGAGGAGTAATGGTCTGGAGCTGTTTTTCATGGTTCAGGCTAGTCCCCCTAGTCCCTTAGTTCCCCTTAGTTCTTAACGCTGCAGCACACAATGACATTCTAGATGATTCTGAGCTTCCCCAAGGCAGCAGCGACTCATCAGGGAGGCCAGCAACATTAACCAGCAACAGTTACCTTACATTCATAACCGTTTTCACAACACATTATTGTGTGTGTGCCCTCAGGCCACTACTCTACTACCACATATCTAAAACACAATATCCATGTGTACGTGTGTGTAGAGTGTGTGTCTTATCATGTGTGTTTGCGTCTGTGTGTGTCTGTGTGTATCTGTTCCTGTGTGTGTGTGTGTGTGTGTGTGTGTGTGTGTGTGTGTGTGTGTGTGTGTGTGTGTGTGTGTGTGTGTGTGTGTGTGTGTGTGTGTGTGTGTGTGTGTGTGTGTGTGTGTGTGTGTGTGTGTGTGTGTGTGTGTGTGTGTGTGTGTGTGTGTGTGTGTGTGTTGTTTCACAGTCCCAGCTGTTCCATAAGTCCTAGCTGTTCCATTTAAATCTGATTTTACATAAGGTGTATTTTAATCTGGTTTAAAATCTGATTCTCCTGCTGCATCAGTTACCTGATGTGGAATAGAGTTCCATGTAGTCATGGCTCTATGTAGTACTGTGGAATAGAGTTCCATGTAGTCATGGCTCTATGTAATACTGTGGAATAGAGTTCCATGTAGTAATGTGGAATAGAGTTCCATGTAGTCATGGCTCTATGTAGTACTGTGGAATAGAGTTCCATGTAGTCATGGCTCTATGTAGTACTGTGGAATAGAGTTCCATGTAGTCATGGCTCTATGTAGTACTGTGGAATAGAGTTCCATGTAGTCATGGCTCTATGTAGTACTGTGGAATAGAGTTCCATGTAGTCATGGCTCTATGTAGTACTGTGGAATAGAGTTCCATGTAGTCATGTCTCTATGTAGTACTGTGCACCTCCCAAAGTCTGTTCTGGACTTGGGAGCTGTGAAGAGACCTCTGGTGGCGTGTCTTGTAAGGTATGAATGGGTGTCTGAGGTGTGTGTTTAAAACAGAACTCTGGTGACATGTCTTGTGGGGTATGGATGGGTGTCTGAGCTGTGTGTTAGTAGATTAAATAGACAGCTCGGTGCATTCAGCTTGTCAACACTTCTTATAAATACAAGTACTGTTGAAGGTAATCTCTCCTCCACTTTGAGCCGTGAGAGATTTACATACATGTGATTAATATTAGCTCTCTGTGTCCAAGGGCCAGCGGGTGGGGTGAGAGGGAGGGAGAGGGAGGGAGAGCGAGAGAGAGGGGGATATCAGATCCATTTCTCCTGCAGCATCTTCTCTCTGTCAATAAAAGGGGCAGGGAAAGTGTTTACCTCTGCGCACACACACACACACACACACACACACACACACACACACACACACACACACACACACACACACACACACACACACACACACACACACACACACACACACACACACACACACACACATGTTCCCAGAGTAACAATAGGATATATGTATTACAGTTTTTAATTGCTATCAAGCATCGGTCAATACTGAAGCCACTTTTTCAAAGTTCTTCACACAGTCTTCTGCATGACCAATATGCATGACCAGGACCATAACCATGACCATGACCAGGACCAGGACCATAACCAGGACCAGGACCAGGACCATGACCAGGACCAGGACCAGGACCAGGACCATAACCAGAACCAGGACCAGGACCAGGACCAGGACCCATATGCATGACCAGGACCAGGACCAGGACCAGGACCCACACCAGGACCAGGACCAGGACCAGGACCAGGACCAGGACCAGGACCATAACCAGGAACAGGACCATGACCAGGACCAGGACCAGGACCAGGACCAGGACCAGGACCAGGACCAGGACCAGGACCAGGACCAGGACCAGGACCAGGACCAGGACCAGGACCATGACCAGGACCATGACCAGGACCAGGACCAGGACCAATATGCATGACCAGGACCAGGACCAGGACCAGGACCCATATGCATGACCAGGACCAGGACGATAACCAGGACCAATATGCATGACCAGGACCAGACCAGACCAGGACCAGGACCAGGACCATGACCATGACCATGACCAGGACCAGGACCAGGACCAGGACCATAACCAGGACCAATATGCATGACCAGGACCAGGACCATGACCACCAGGACCAGGACCAGGACCATGACCAGGACCATGACCAGGACCAGGACCATAACCAGGACCAATATGCATGACCATGACCAGGACCAGGACCATGACCAGGACCAGGACCATAACCAGGACCAATATGCATGACCAGGACCAGGACCAACCCCAGGACCAGGACCAGGACCATAACCAGGACCAGAACCAGGACCAGAACCAGGACCAGGACCATAACCAGGACCAGGACCAGGACCAGGACCAGGACCAGGACCAGGACCAGGACCAGACCAGGACCAGAACCATGACCAGGACCAGGACCAGGACCAATCTCACCTCCAAAACCACCAGAACACAAGCTGGTTCAAAATCAGCTGGTTCGACCATAACACTGGCAAAGATTCTCACTCAGAAAGCATACATTGTCACTCATAACACACTGACCTAAAAACCTCTAACAGGAAGCATAAATGATGAACATTTCTCTTTGAAGTTTGAATAATTGAATGATATTTTCACATAAAAATCCTGAAACTCCAGGGCTGTAATAATAATTACAACAAAAACCAACATGTGTTGTATAATCACTCATACTGTACAGTACTGTGAGGGTTCTAGTTCTCTCTCTCCTGCATTTGGCCACAAGTTCTCATCAACATCACACCTTATATCTTCTCTGGCGATGCATCTTGGAAAGTATCTTCTGGAATGTCTAATCCAACCCTGCCAGTCTTCAGGAGAAGTGTCTCCACACCCTGGCAGTTTTCAGGTGAAGTGTCTCCACACCCTGGCAGTTTTCAGGTGAAGTGTCTCCACACCCTGGCAGTCTTCAGGAGAAGTGTCTCCACACCCTGGCAGTCTTCAGGTGAAGTGTCTCCACACCCTGGCAGTCTTCAGGTGAAGTGTCTCCACACCCTGGCAGTCTTCAGGAGAAGTGTCTCCAAACCCTGCAGTCTTCAGGAGAAGTGTCTCCACACCCTGGCAGTCTTCAGGAGAAGTGTCTCTACACCCTGACAGTCTTCAGGAGAAGTGTCTCCAAACCCTGCAGTCTTCAGGAGAAGTGTCTCTACACCCTGGCAGTCTTCAGGAGAAGTGTCTCCACACCCTGCAGTCTTCAGGAGAAGTGTCTCCAAACCCTGCAGTCTTCAGGAGAAGTGTCTCCAAACCCTGCAGTCTTCAGGAGAAGTGTCTCCAAACCCTGCAGTCTTCAGGTGAAGTGTCTCCAAACCCTGACAGTCTTCAGGAGAAGTGTCTCCACACCCTGGCAGTCTTCAGGAGAAGTGTCTCCACACCCTGTCAGTCTTCAGGAGAATTGTCTCCACACCCTGCCAGTCTTCAGGAGAAGTGTCTCCACACCCTGGCAGTCTTCAGGAGAAGTGTCTCCACACCCTGCCAGTCTTCAGGATACGTGTCTCCACACCCTGCCAGTCTTCAGGAGAAGTGTCTCCACACCCTGCCAGTCTTCAGGAGAATTGTCTCCACACCCTGCCAGTCTTCAGGAGAAGTGTCTCCACGCCCTGCCAGTCTTCAGGAGAAGTGTCTCCACACCCTGCCAGTCTTCAGGAGAAGTGTCTCCACACCCTGCCAGTCTTCAGGAGAAGTGTCTCCACAACCTGGCAGTCTTCAGGAGAAGTGTTTCCACACCCTGCCAGTCTTCAGGAGAATTGTCTCCACACCCTGCCAGTCTTCAGGAGAATTGTCTCCACACCCTGCCAGTATTCAGGAGAAGTGTCTCCACACCCTGCATTCATAGCATCCAGTAAGGACATCTGGTCATGTGAATGGTGGTCATATACCTTCCACCTCCACGCAGAGACAGACTCCTCTATGGGGTTTAGGAAGGTGGGAGTATGGAGACAGGAATAGTACCTACATCCTGGGATGTGTACTAAACCAGTCAGTGACTGCAGCAGTGTGGTGGAATGCCACATTATCCCACACAACAACGAAGGTAGGGGAGTTTCTGTGCCCTCTCTCCTCCACTGGCACAAGTCGATTATGCAGATTCATCCAGGAAATAAATGAGTCTCTCTGTATTGTAGGGGCCAATGAGTGGTTTGTGTAACAGCAAACCATTGTTGCGCAGTGATGTACACATTGTGATGTTAGTCCTTCTTTAGACAGCCAAGGTTGCTCTTTGTCCAGTCACATTTCTTCCCCTGCAGTGTTTTTGCAAGGTTGAATCCAGTTTCATCCACAAAGATGAATGTATACGCAGTTTGCCTGGCTTCCATCTCCACTACTCTCTCAAATATAATAAATCCACAGTTTTACAGTAAATGTACATTATGTACAGCTGTGTATGTAAACCCTGTTTGGTTATTAAACAGACATCTTAACTGAACATATGGATACCGGAGTTCTTTCAAACGTTCATCTTCAACCTTGTTTTATGTTTCTCTAGGCAATTGTCATTGTGCTGACCGTATTCACATTTCCAAAAGGGATAGTCTGCCAGCATTCTGTCCCGGATTTCCTAAAGTTTTATTGCGTTGTTGCCAATTAACATGGCAATTTCCTGCGCATCTGATAATGTTCTGCCTCTCCCTCCTGTGGGAGGCAACCTTTGGATCCTACTGAAAAACACAAAACAATCTATATATTTCCAAATGACAGTACATGTAAAAACAAATACTGTATTGTACTGTAATATGTAGTTCAATTATGTCCCTCATCTCATCAGAGACACCATGGTTTATAATGGTCAGTAATTATGTCCCTCATCTCATCAGAGACACCATGGTTTACAATGGTCAGTAATTATGTCCCTCATCTCATCAGAGACACCATGTGTCATGTATTGTATTGTCATGTCTTGTCCCTGTGCTTTCTCTTCTCTTCGTTTCCCCCTGCTGGTCGTATTAGGTTTCTTTCTCTCTTTTTATCCCTCTCTCTCTCTATCGTTGCGTTCCTGCTTCCAGCTGTTCCTCATTCTCCTAACGACCTCGTTTACTCTCTCACACCTGTCCCCTATTTTGCCCTCTGATTAGGTCTCTATTTCTCTCTCTGTTTCTGCTTCTGTCCTTGTCGGATTCTTGTTTGCTTTGCTCTTGTTCTGTCCTGTTGTATTCTGCCTCGTCTTCAGATACTGCGTGTGAGCAGGTGTCTCTATCCTCTACGGCCACGCCCACCCGAAGGGACCTGTAGTCTGTTGCCGCTATCCTGCAACTCTCCTCAACAACTAGAAGGGGGTCTCTCCTGTTAAGCTAGAGGATTTGTGTTTTCCCTGTTTGGACTGCCCCTGTAATGATTGAGGAATTATGTTTTCCCTGTTTGGACATTAAAAGACTCTGTTTCTGTTATATCGCTTTTGGGTCCTCACTCACCTGCATAACACCATGGTTTACAATGGTCAGTAATTATGTCCCTCATCTCATCAGAGACACCATGGTTTATAATGGTCAGTAATTATGTCCCTCATCTCATCAGAGACACCATGGTTTATAATGGTCAGTAATTATGTCCCTCATCTCATCAGAGACACCATGGTTTACAATGGTCAGTAATTATGTCCCTCATCTCATCAGAGACACCATGGTTTACAATGGTCAGTAATTATGTCCCTCATCTCATCAGAGACACCATGGTTTACAATGGTCAGTAATTATGTCCCTCATCTCATCAGAGACACCATGGTTTATAATGGTCAGTAATTATGTCCCTCATCTCATCAGAGACACCATGGTTTATAATGGTCAGTAATTATGTCCCTCATCTCATCAGAGACACCATGGTTTATAATGGTCAGTAATTATGTCCCTCATCTCATCAGAGACACCATGGTTTACAATGGTCAGTAATTATGTCCCTCATCTCATCAGAGACACCATGGTTTACAATAGTCAGTAATTATGTCCCTCGTCTCATCAGAGACACCATGGTTTACAATGGTCAGTAATTATGCCCCTCGTCTCATCAGAGACACCATGGTTTACAATGGTCAGTAATTATGTCCCTCATCTCATGAGACACCACTTCTCTTGGTCTTCCTCTCCTTTGTCCTCCACACATTCTGGCTCTCCCTGCCACTCTTCTTTCCCCACCAACCTGTCTTCCTTGGTCCGTGTTTCCAAACTAAATCAATCCCGAAGCCGTCCTTTTTTGTCTGTTTGGTAACAAGACTAAAAACAGGACACTTGGGTTTCAGCTTTCAGCTGAAATTGCAGTCAGCTTTGTTTGGAATGATGACTATTTTTTACAATTGCTAACATGCACTTACCTATATTTATATATATGTAGTTCATTTTCAGCTCAAAACCACATTTTGTTCATTAATAAATACCAACTCTACATTTCAAAATGAAGAAAAAAACTTTCTCTACATACAATAACTCTATCAAAACATGGCAAACCCGACTCAATATCGAATCATTCTGTCAAAACACTAGCGTATGTTTTCTATCCAAGAGGAACGTAATAGTCACTCATAGCACAACGACTGTCAAAATACTAACAGTTGATGTCATTACAAAAAAACAACATTACTTGTCATGTCCAGTTCTACCTGAAGACAATAGACAATACGAAATCCATTGTTTGATTATAATTGACTTTCCTTTTATTGTAAACCTTACATTTTACTGTAAACCACTCTACATTTTACTGTAAACCACTCTACATTTGACTGTAAACCACTCTACATTTTACTGTAAACCACTCTACATTTTATTGTAAACCACTCTACATTTTACTGTAAACCACTCTACATTTTACTGTAAACCCCTCTACATTTTACTGTAAACCACTCTACATTTTACTGTAATCCACTACATTTTACTGTAAACCACTCTACATTTTACTGTAAACCACTCTACATTTTACTGTAAACCACTCTACATTTTATTGTAAACCACTCTACATTGTATTGTAAACCATTCTACATTTTACTGTAAACCACTCTACATTTTACTGTAAACCACTCTACATTTTATTGTAAACCACTCTACATTTTACTGTAAACCACTCTACATTTTACTGTAAACCACTCTACATTTTACTGTAAACCACTCTACATTTTACTGTAATCCACTACATTTTACTGTAAACCACTCTACATTTTACTGTAAACCACTCTACATTTTACTGTAAACCACTCTACATTTTATTGTAAACCACTCTACATTTTATTGTAAACCATTCTACATTTTACTGTAAACCACTACATTTTATTGTAAACCACTCTACATTTTACTGTAAACCTCTCTAAATTTTATTGTAAACCACTCTACATTTTACTGTAAACCACTCTACATTTTACTGTAAACCACTCTACATTTTACTGTAACCCACTCTACGTTTTACTGTAATCCACTACATTTTACTGTAAACCACTCTACATTTTACTGTAAACCACTCTACATTTTACTGTAAACCACTCTACATTTTATTGTAAACCATTCTACATTTTACTGTAAACCACTACATTTTATTGTAAACCACTCTAAATTTTATTGTAAACCACTCTACATTTTACTGTAAACCACTCTACATTTTACTGTAAACCACTCTACATTTTACTGTAAACCACTACATTTTTTGGATTGTTGAATGTGTGCATTTTTGGCAACATACTATCTAAAAGTGAATGAGTCATCTTTACTTTATAAAATGAACAGTAGAAAAACAACAGTAAGTGACAGAATTTCTGCAGTAAAATGCCTGGATGTATTGGTGCTGGAGTTCCCCGACCCGCTTACTGTTCTTTTCAAAAGAAACTGTGTACAACTGTTCAATTCCAACTGAGTGATTGGTCAGAGTCCGAGCCAATGGTAGTCAGGCTGATGCTTTCCACACTGTGTAATACCAGGTTGTCCTCTACAATTCTGGTCTGAATTTATCTCAGTTTTATTGGTTTGTCAGCAATGACCAATCCTACAATGGCATGTTCTTGGTCTTCACTGAGGATCTTTCCTCTCCCGTCCCAGAGAGAGGAAGACAACATATGTATTTGCATTGGGACTGGTGGCCTACAGTAACTGTGGGACGTCGCAACAGTAATGATAGAAGAAGCCCTTGTGAAACACAATACTTACCTGTTGGTTTGTTGACAATTAAGGATAATGGAGGCCACGGCTGACTCTTTCAGAAGTCTCTCTCAGTGATAGATCATGGTTTATCACATGGTCTATGACGCTGGCTCTAATTTCATCAGTGACAACAGCTCTCACTCTCTTTTGAACACCACCACACATTCTTAATGCTGTCCCCCTACCTCTCCTTGTCCTTGGTCCTGGTCCAACTACTCCTCTGCCTTGTCCAACTACTCCTCTGCCTGGTCCAGCTACCCCTCTGCCTGGTCCAGCTACCCCTCTGCCTGGTCCAGCTACTCCTCTCCCTGGTCCAACTACTCCTCTCCCTGGTCCATATTACTCCTCTCCCTGGTCCAGCTACTCCTCTGCCTGGTCCATATTACTCCTCTGCCTGGTCCAACTACTCCTCTCCCTGGTCCGGCTACTCCTCTCCCTGGTCCAGCTACTCCTCTGCCTGGACCAACTACTACTCCGCCTGGTCCAGCTACTACTCTGCCTGGTCCAGCTACTCCTCTGCCTGATCCAGCTACTCCTCTGCCTGGTCAAACTACTCCTCTCCCTGGTCCAGCTACTACTCTGCCTGGTCCAGCTACTCCGAAAGCCTGGTCCAGCTACTACTCCGCCTGGTCCAGCTACTACTCCGCCTGGTCCAGCTACTACTCTGTCTGGTCCAGCTACTCCTCTGCCTGGTCCATATTACTCCTCTGCCTGGTCCATATTACTCCTCTGCCTGGTCCAGCTACTCCTCTGCCTGGTCCAACGACTCTTCTGCCTGGTCCAGCTACTCCTCTCCTGGTCCAGCTACTCCTCTCCCTGGTCCAGCTACTCCTCTGCGTGGTCCAACTACTCCTCTGCCTGGTCCAGCTACTCCTATACCTGGTCCAGCTACCCCTCTGCCTGGTCCAGCTACCCCTCTGCCTGGGCCAGCTACTCCTCTGCCTGGACCAACTACTCCTCTCCCTGGTCCATATTACTCCTCTGCCTGGTCCAGCTACTCCTCTGCCTGGTCCAGCTACTCCTATCCCTGGTCCAGCTACTACTCTGCCTGGTCCAGCTACTCCTCTGCCTGGTCCAGCTACTACTCTGCCTGGTCCAGCTACTACTCTGCCTGGTCCAGCTACTCCTCTGCCTGGTCCAACTACTCCTCTCCCTGGTCCAGCTACTACTCTGCCTGGTCCAGCTACTCCTCTGCCTGGTCCAGCTACTACTCCGCCTCGTCCAGCTACTACTCTGCCTGGTCCAGCTACTCCTCTGCCTGGTCCAGCTACTCCTCTCCCTGGTCCAGCTACTCCTCTGCCTGGTCCAAGCCTGGTCCAGTTACTCCTCTCCCTGGTCCAGCTACTCCTCTGCCTGGTCCAACTACTCCTCTGCCTAGTCCAGCTACTCCTCTACCTGGTCCAGCTACCCCTCTGCCTGGTCCAGCTACTCCTCTGCCTGGACCAACTACTACTCCGCCTGGTCCAGCTACTCCTCTGCCTGGTCCAGCTACTCCTCTGCCTGGTCCAACTACTCCTCTCCCTGGTCCAACTACTCCTCTCCCTGGTCCAGCTACTACTCAGCCTGGTCCAGCTACTACTCCGCCCGGTCCAGCTACTACTCTGCCTGGTCCAGCTACTCCTCTCCCTGGTCCAGCTACCCCTCTCCCTGGTCCAGCTACTCCTCTGCCTGGTCCAACTACTCCTCTGCCTGGTCCAACTACTCCTCTGCCTGGTCCAGCTACTCCTCTGCCTGGTCCAACTACTCCTCTGCCTGGTCCAGCTACTCCTCTCCCTTGTCCAGCTACTCCTCTCCCTGGTCCTGCTACTCCTCTCCCTGGTCCAGCTACTCCTCTGCCTGGTCCAGCTACTCCTCTGCCTAATCCAGCTACTTCTCTCCCTGGTCCAGCTACTCCTCTGTCTAGTCCAGCTACTACTCTGCCTGGTCCAGCTACTCCTCTGCCTGGTCCTGCTACTCCTCTCCCTGGTCCAGCTACTCCTCTGCCTGGTCCTGCTATTCCTCTCCCTGGTCCAGCTACTCCTCTGCCTGGTCCTGCTACTCCTCTCCCTGGTCAAGCTACTCCTCTGCCTGGTCCAGCTACTCCTCTGCCTGGTCCAACTACTCCTCTCCCTGGTCCAGCTACTCCTCTGCCTGGTCCAGCTACTCCTCTGCCTGGTCCAGCTACTCCTCTGCCTGGTCCAGACATAATGTTTTATCTGTCTCTGCTGTGTTGTTCTGTATCCACATCGAACTAAATCAATCCAAAGAGTCCCCTTTTTAACTGTGTCTGACCATGTAATTGCAACTTCAACACCTGGCTATGTCTCCGATTGAGATTGGAATCAATAAAACAGCTATTTCTCTTTAGGTTCAATCTGCTCATTCAAAACTGCTTATCAGCAGTTTCAATATAGCTTTTTAGCTATTATATTTAATTATTAGCTATTATATTTCATTTTTAGCTGTTATATTTAATTTTTAGCTATTATATTTACAGTTTTGAACATTAGATCTTTATTTCTGGCATGCTGTTTGCAAGCATTTGTAAATAAGACAAGCATTTGTAAATAAGACAAGATGTTGGGTAAGATGTTGGTGTTGGGTAAGCTTATCTGTAAAGATAATGTAAGCATTTTTAGAAACATGTTAATTGACTGCATATTCTGTGAAAACAACATGAATTGTTTTAATTCTATGGTCAACAACAGACGGATGTTGTGCTAGATGTGTTTAGAGTTTTGAAAATGTGACTACAGATTGGACGTGTGCTGTAAATATATAGTTTAGCAGGTGGTGGAGCACGAATGAGAAACTAGTTGATGGATTTCGGAGAATGTCGACGTTGAACGCATTTTGTGTGAAATGAAAAAATGATTCAGAGTTCGCTCCGCATCTACTTCTGTTTCGCTGACTGTGGGAAGAGTTTTGACAACGTGACTTCAGATTTGACCATGTTGGCGTTTGAAGAATAAAAACTGCAAAAGCTTAAAGACAGACTATCTTTGTGTCTGGCTCAATCTCTCTCTGTGTGTGTGTGTGTGTGTGTGTGTGTGTGTGTGTGTGTGTGTGTGTGTGTGTGTGTGTGTGTGTGTGTGTGTGTGTGTGTGTGTGTGTGTGTGTGTGTGTGTGTGTGCGTGCGTGCGTGCGTGCGTGCGTGCGTGCGTGCGTGCGTGCGTGCGTGCGTGCGTGCGTGCGTGCGTGCGCGCGCGTGCGTGCGTGTGTGTGTGTGCGGCTCAATCCCACAGGTGGGGTTGTAAAGGAAGATAAACAACAGAACACTGAATCTTTTAATAGACCGTGCCTATAGACTCCACGGAAACAGAGGATGCAGAATGTCACTCCAACTTTTAATTGAAGCTTCTAGTTTATTTGACATTATGTAATGCACACATTGGAAGGTTACTCGCTAGCTACGACTTCAAAACAGCCCTAGCAACAGCAAAAAAGTTAAAATATATATTTCATATTCAATAGCCATCTTCTACATGATAATGTATATAAAATTCAAAGCACTTTTCTACATAATAATGTATATACTATTAAATTATGATATTCTACATGACAATGTATACAATATAAAATAACTATATATTACAGGATAATGTATCTAATATGCAATATAACCATCTTCTACATGGTAATGTATATACTATACAATAACCATCTACTACATGATAATGTCTATACTATACAATAACCATCTACTACATGATAATGTCTATACTATACAATAACCATCTACTACATGATAATGTATATACTATACAATAACCATCTACTACATGATAATGTATATACTTCACAATAACCATCTACTACATGATAATGTCTATACTATACAATAACCATCTTCTACATGATAATGTATATACTTCACAATAACCATCTACTACATGATAATGTCTATACTATACAATAACCATCTTCTACATGATAATGTATATACTTCACAATAACCATCTACTACATGATAATGTCTATACTATACAATAACCATCTTCTACATGATAATGTATATACTATACAATAACCATCTACTACATGATAATGTATATAATATTCATAACTATATTATACACGATACTGTATGTAATATTCATAACTATATTATACACGATATTGTATAGAATATTCATAACTATATTCTATATGATAATGTATATACTAAACAATAACCATCTACTACACAATAATTTATATAATATTCATAACTATATTCTACATGATAATGTATATACTAAACAATAACCATCTACTACACAATTTATATCATATTCATAACTATATTCTACATGATAATGTATATACTATACAATAACCATCTACTACATGATAATGTATATACTATACAATAACCATCTACTACATGATAATGTATATAATATTCATAACTATATTATACACGATAATGTATGTAATATTCATAACTATATTATACACGATATTGTATAGAATATTCATAACTATATTCTATATGATAATGTATATACTAAACAATAACCATCTACTACACGATAATGTACATAATATTCATAACTATATTCTACATGATAATGTATATACTAAACAATAACCATCTACTACACAATTTATATAATATTCATAACTATATTCTACATGATAATGTATATACTATACAATAACCATCTACTACATGATAATGTATATACTATACAATAACCATCTACTACATGATAATGTATATAATATTCATAACTATATTATACACGATAATGTATGTAATATTCATAACTATATTATACACGATATTGTATAGAATATTCATAACTATATTCTATATGATAATGTATATACTAAACAATAACCATCTACTACACGATAATGTACATAATATTCATAACTATATACTACATGATAATGTATATAATATTCATAACTATATTTTACATGATAATGTATATACTTTACAATAACCATTATCTGCACGATAATGTACTTCACTTTGAAATGTTGATTGAGAACAGGACATCAGACCACTATGCTTTCTTTCGGTAGTTTGTTTTGACCGATACACCTGAAAGAGTCGTCATTTAGCAGAGGCTCTTATCCAGAGGGACATACAGTATGATATAACATGATATATTTTCAGAGGGACTTACAGTATGATATAACATGATATATTTTCAGAGGGACTTACAGTATGATATAACATGATATATTTTCAGAGGGACTTACAGTATGATATAACATGATATATTTTCAGAGGGACTTACAGTATGATATAACATGATATATTTTCAGAGGGACTTACAGTATGATATAACATGATATATTTTCAGAGGGACTTACAGTATGATGTAACATGATATATTTTCAGAGGGACTTACAGTATGATGTAACATGATATATTTTCAGAGGGACTTACAGTATGATGTAACATGATATATTTTCAGAGGGACTTACAGTATGATGTAACATGATATAATTTTCATACTTTTGACATATTGTTCCACCGTGGAAATTGAACCCACAACCTTTGGCTTTGCAGGCGCCATGCTCTACCAACTAAGTCATACGTCCGTGTTAAAAGGAGAACATTTAAATACTGTGCAACATTGAGGACCCCTCCTTTCCCCAACTGAACTCGTTATGTAATACGCTATAAAGACAGTTGTGAAACTTCTCTCTCCAACTGTGGAACTCACGTGCTTCTTTCTAATCAATTACCAGTTCAGCGTCAGAGGAGGAGGGAAGCAGTTGTGAAACTTCTCTCTCCAACTGTGGAACTCACGTGCTTCTTTCTAATCAATTACCAGTTCAGCGTCAGAGGAGGAGGGAAGCAGTTGTGAAACTTCTCTCTCCAACTGTGGAACTCACGTGCTTCTTTCTAATCAATTACCAGTTCAGCGTCAGAGGAGGAGGGAAGCAGTTGTGAAACTTCTCTCTCCAACTGTGGAACTCACGTGCTTCTTTCTAATCAATTACCAGTTCAGCGTAAGAGGAGGAGGGAAGCAGTTGTGAAACTTCTCTCTCCAACTGTGGAACTCACATGCTTCTTTCTAATCAATTACCAGTTCAGCGTCAGAGGAGGAGGGAAGCAGTTGTGAAACTTCTCTCTCCAACTGTGGAACTCACGTGCTTCTTTCTAATCAATTACCAGTTCAGCGTCAGAGGAGGAGGGAAGCAGTTGTGAAACTTCTCTCTCCAACTGTGGAACTCACGTGCTTCTTTCTAATCAATTTCCAGTTCAGCGTCAGAGGAGGAGGGAAGCAGTTGTGAAACTTCTCTCTCCAACTGTGGAACTCACGTGCTTCTTTCTAATCAATTACCAGTTCAGCGTCAGAGGAGGAGGGAAGCAGTTGTGAAACTTCTCTCTCCAACTGTGGAACTCACATGCTTCTTTCTAATCAATTACCAGTTCAGCGTCAGAGGAGGAGGGAAGCAGTTGTGAAACTTCTCTCTCCAACTGTGGAACTCACATGCTTCTTTCTAATCAATTACCAGTTCAGCGTCAGAGGAGGAGGGAAGCAGTTGTGAAACTTCTCTCTCCAACTGTGGAACTCACATGCTTCTTTCTAATCAATTACCAGTTCAGCGTCAGAGGAGGAGGGAAGCAGTTGTGATTAAGTGGTTTAATGGAAGTGGTAGTGGAACAGTCTGTGCTAGATTTAGTTTTATCCTGTGTTGCTATTTAATTAACACTCAAATATCGTTGTCACATACAGTCGCTGGAGACAAAGTGCAGCACAGCACGGTGCAGATATAATTGTACACTAAGGCCTAGCCGTATGTTCTACTGTTAATCTTGTGTGTGTGTGTGTGTGTGTGTGTGTGTGTGTGTGTGTGTGTGTGTGTGTGTGTGTGTGTGTGTGTGTGTGTGTGTGTGTGTGTGTGTGTGTGTGTGTGTGTGTGTGTGTGTGTGTGTGTGTGTGTGTGTGTGTGTGTGTGTGTGTGTGTGTGTGTGTGTGTGTGTGTGTGTCAGTGCTTTACTTGGACAGATATAGGAGCTGTTAGTCATTTTGAGTGCTGGTAAAGTTTACATTCAGGTGCAGGAACTCCGCAATACTTTTGAGCTGACATCGTGTAAGAGGTGTACGAATTCAAGCAGTAGAACATTTGAAACGCTGGTACTCAGTTCCCGGTCAGCTCTTGCCCAAGTCAAGCACTGTGACCTTTACCCAGAAATACATTCTATTATTATTCATTTAACCTTTATTTTATAGAAAGGTGCTATATAAATCCAATTCATCGTTATTGTTATTATTATTATTATTCATATTATAATTGTTTTATTTACTTTAGAAACGATCTAACGACGACCCGGGCCATCTTAGATAGTACAGAGAAGCTATGAAGTTTATTAGAATCCACACAACATGTCTTGTGTCCAGTTTACTGTACTGGGTCACCTGATCCCGGAAATAAGTCTACAGAAAGAATGATTTGACACAATTTACTGTGAAACTCCCAACAAGACACTTCAGAAAAAGTCTTCAAAGTTTAAAATAAAATAAAAAAGTAACGTATTTAAATTAAATGTTATACACTAAACAACAAGACCAAAGTTTAAAATAAAATAAAAAAGTAATGTATTTAAATTAAATGTTATACACTAAACAACAAGTCCAACCGTTTGGACACATTTACTCATTCAAGGGCTTTTTTAAATTTTTACTATTTTCTACATTGTAGAATAATAGTGAAGACATCAAAACTATGAAATAACACAATCATGCAGTAACCCAAAAAAGTGTTAAATCTTCTTCAAAATAGCCACCCCTTGCCTTGATGAAAGCTCTCCATCTCGACCAGCTTCACCTGGAATGCTTTTCCAACAGTCTGGAAGGAGTTCCCACATATGCTGAGCATTTGTTGGCTGCTTTTCCTTCAGTCTGGGGTCTAACTCATCCCAAACCATCTCAATTAGGTTGAGGTTGGGTGACTGTAGAGGCCAGGTCATCTGATGCAGCACTCCATCACTCTCCTTCCTGATCAAATAGCCCTGACACAGCCTGGAGGTGTGTTTCTGGTCATTGTCCTGTTGAAAAACAAATTAAAGTCACACTAAGAGTTAGAAAATAAGCAAGAAAATACGCAAGAAATACGAGCGTTGGCCATTAGACCGGTGGAAATGTGTCCTTTGGTCTGATCAGTCTAATTTTTACATTTTTGGTTCCATCTGCCGTGTCATTGTGACATGCATGTTGAACAGATGATCTAAGCATGTGTGGTTCCCACCATAAAGCATGGAGGAGGAGGTGTAATGGTGTGGGGGTGTTTGCTGGTGACACTGTCAGGGATTTATTTGGAATTCAAGGCACTCTCTACCAGCATGTCTACCACAGTTTTCTGCAGCGATATGCCATCCCATCTGGTTTGCGCTTAGTAGTACAATCATTTCTTTTTCAACAGGACAAGACCGAAACCACACCTCCAGGCTATGTAAGGGCTATTTGTGACCCGGAAACTAGGCGTATGTCGCGGGTCACTACTTCACAGGAGAGACGTTGAACTTGTTTTTTTTATAAATCAAAATGGAAATTAAATTGTCAAATTACAAGCCTAGTTGGTCAGCAAGATTTCCGCTAGTCATGATTGGCTGAGATAATGGGTGGGCTGGACATGCCGAGAGATACGTTTGGATTGGTGCATGCTTCTGTCTATTTGAGCTGATCATTGTGTCTAGGTCATCCTGTCTAACAGTATCATGTAGTAAAACTGCACCGAGTTTTGCAATCAGTGGAACTCGAGTATGATAGCTAAGGAGATGGAGAAAACACCTGTCTCCGGATTACATCTTCAAACTGAGGACAACAGGAGAAGCGTCAATCCATGAATGATTTACATGGGTAAGATAGTGTAGATAGATTCATTTCAAGTTAAATTGTATTGTTAGCTCGGTAACGTCACGTGTATGATGTTATTGTTCATATCTCAGAGCCATTTCCTTGGCTAGCTGTAGCCTAATGTTAGCTCGCTAACATTGAACATGGTTGGTTAGCAACCTGCAGATTCATGCAGGGTAGTAACATCATGAGTTGGGATTATGGTTCATTGTTTACCTAGCTAGCTACATGTCCTATCAAAAGACTTCACTCTGCAAGTCACATTTTCGGGTGCATTCGTAAATTCAGTTTGGCCATCTACTCCGATTTCAGAGTATGAGTGTGCCAGACTACATAATAACTGATGAATTTATGAATGCTCAACACCTGTTGAATATGGCCAGTGTCAGTAAACTTGGGCAAAACCGCATAATTAAATTGTTGCTAGCAGCACAATTACAGTCACCAACGTCCTGGATAACATGAAAACAGCCTAATCTGTCCTGCTAGGCTGAGTAAAATGGTCAGAGTGGGGTGTTCTCTCATTATGTGTCTGGAAGTAGCTAGTAAGCTACGAAGTGTATGTGAGAACACTGTACTGTTATACACATGCAGTTCATCCCAAAGGGCGTTTCAATGTGCCATTGTACTTTGTACTGTACTGTAATGTGGCTAAATGGAAGAGAAAGATCTCTTGGAAAAGTCACTTTCTGTAAAAACAAAGTACAACTATCTCTCATTCGCGGTCTTGAACCGCCGCCTGAATCCTGTTAGCGCTAGCTAAGCAGATAATTGGTCATTATGTAAGATGGAGTAATTATTCTCTTTGTCCACTTTTAATGATCACTGCATATGATAATGGTCCTGATTAATCCTTGATTGTAGCTGGAATCCATTTGGGATCAAACTCATAGTTTCTAGTGTAGACATTATGTCCAGGTGAGGAATCCATTTGGGATCAAACTCATAGTTTCTAGTTTAGACATTATGTCCAGGTGAGGAATCCATTTGGGATCAAACTCATAGTTTCTAGTGTAGACACTATGTCCAGGTGAGGAATCCATTTGGGATCAAACTCATAGTTTCTAGTGTAGACATTATGTCCAGGTGAGGAATCCATTTGGGATCAAACTCATAGTTTCTAGTTTAGACATTATGTCCAGGTGAGGAATCCATTTGGGATCAAACTCATAGTTTCTAGTTTAGACATTATGTCCAGGTGAGGAATCCATTTGGGATCAAACTCATAGTTTCTAGTTTAGACATCATGTCCAGGTGAGGAATCCATTTGGGATCAAACTCATAGTTTCTAGTGCAGACATTATGTCCAGGTGAGGAATCCATTTGGGATCAAACTCATAGTTTCTAGTTTAGACATTATGTCCAGGTGAGGAATCCATTTGGGATCAAACTCATAGTTTCTAGTGCAGACATTATGACCAGGTGAGGAATCCATTTGGGATCAAACTCATAGTTTCTAGTTTAGACATCATGTCCAGGTGAGGAATCCATTTGGGATCAAACTCATAGTTTCTAGTTTAGACATCATGTCCAGGTGAGGAATCCATTTGGGATCAAACTCATAGTTTCTAGTGCAGACATTATGTCCAGGTGAGAAACTTTTGAGTTTGACTCTGTTGTTATGATTCCATGTTTGTCTCTATTGTTTTTTTGTTTTGTTTTTTTCACATTCAGATCCAAGGTTGTCCGTAACCTCCTTGGATCTGAATTTCTGCAGGTGACAACACAGCTGTAGCTTGAGGAGTGATCCTGTAGCTAAACAAGAATCTAGACACCTTCGTCTCAATGCTGTCCCCTTGCATCTTCCTCATCCCCTCCTTCAAGGGTTCCATAATTTGACCTTTTGTTGGGTCGTCCACCGTACTTCCCATCCTCTTTGCTGATGATACCAATTAGATTTTATCACACAAGAACTTTGTTTCACTAATTAATGAATCCAACATTTTCATAATGTTTCCAGATAAATAAATAATCTTTACATTTAAAAATAAATCCAACTTTATTCTATTCGCTATTAAAGACTAAGAAATATCTTGTTTAAAAAAAAAAGAGCCAGAATCTAAATTGGTGTGAATGAAACGGAACAATTTACACCCACTCTGTCACTGTAGGGCCATCCCCTATTAAGACAAATTCATGCACTTGTACTCGTAGGCACTGAGCTCCACACCCCGACATTGACATCTTGGACAATTTGTAGTACCGGCTTAGAGGCTTATGGTCGGTCACAATAGTAAATGTTCTCATGTATAAGTAGTTGTGGGATCTCTGTATTCCGAATAGTGACTGCCAATCCTTCCTTTTCCATCTGGCAGTAACGCTGGTGACAACGTTCTTGGCGTGAACTCAATAGGTGTCTCTGCTCCATTCTCCATCTGGTGTGATAGAACCGCCCCACCCACCATACGATGAGATGAGGTCTCTGTCGACTGAGTTGTCCAACAGCACCTCTGCTGATTGCAATAACTCCTCTGACTTTGCAAGAGCTTCTTCCTGACCATTTCCAGGCCACGTCCTTCTGTAACAGTTGATGCAGTAGAGCTAGGAGGGTATGCCCTGCTGAACTCCCTCCAGTTGATGCAGTAGAGCTAGGAGGGTATGCCCTGCAGAACTCCCTCCAGTTGATGCAGTAGAGCTAGGAGGGTATGCCCTGCAGAACTCCCTCCAGTTGATGCAGTAGAGCTAGGAGGGTATGCCCTGCAGAACTCCCTCCAGTTGATGCAGTAGAGCTAGGAGGGTATGCCCTGCAGAACTCCCTCCAGTTGATGCAGTAGAGCTAGGAGGGTATGCCCTGCAGAACTCCCTCCAGTTGATGCAGTAGAGCTAGGAGGGTATGCCCTGCAGAACTCCATCCAGTTGATGCAGTAGAGCTAGGAGGGTATGCCCTGCAGAACTCCCTCCAGTTGATGCAGTAGAGCTAGGAGGGTATGCCCTGCAGAACTCCCTCCAGTTGATGCAGTAGAGCTAGGAGGGTATGCTAGGAGGGTATGCCCTGCAGAACTCCCTCCAGTTGATGCAGTAGAGCTAGGAGGGTATGCCCTGCAGAACTCCCTCCAGTTGATGCAGTAGAGCTAGGAGGGTATGCCCTGCAGAACTCCCTCCAGTTGATGCAGTAGAGCTAGGAGGGTATGCTAGGAGGGTATGCCCTGCAGAACTCCCTCCAGTTGATGCAGTAGAGCTAGGAGGGTATGCCCTGCAGAACTCCCTCCAGTTGATGCAGTAGAGCTAGGAGGGTATGCCCTGCAGAACTCCCTCCAGTTGATGCAGTAGAGCTAGGAGGGTATGCTAGGAGGGTATGCCCTGCAGAACTCCCTCCAGTTGATGCAGTAGAGCTAGGAGGGTATGCCCTGCAGAACTCCCTCCAGTTGATGCAGTAGAGCTAGGAGGGTATGCCCTGCAGAACTCCCTCCAGTTGATGCAGTAGAGCTAGGAGGGTATGCCCTGCAGAACTCCCTCCAGTTGATGCAGTAGAGCTAGGAGGGTATGCCCTGCAGAACTCCCTCCAGTTGATGCAGTAGAGCTAGGAGGGTATGCCCTGCAGAACTCCCTCTAGTTGATGCAGTAGAGCTAGGAGGGTATGCCCTGCAGAAGTCCCTCCAGTTGATGCAGTAGAGCTAGGAGGGTATGCTAGGAGGGTATGCCCTGCAGAACTCCCTCCAGTTGATGCAGTAGAGCTAGGAGGGTATGCCCTGCAGAACTCCCTCCAGTTGATGCAGTAGAGATAGGAGGGTATGCTAGGAGGGTATGCCCTGCAGAACTCCCTCCAGTTGATGCAGTAGAGCTAGGAGGGTATGCCCTGCAGGACTCCCTCCAGTTGATGCAGTAGAGCTAGGAGGGTATGCTAGGAGGGTATGCCCTGCAGAACTCCCTCCAGTTGATGCTGTAGAGCTAGGAGGGTATGCCCTGCAGAACTCCCTCCAGTTGATGCAGTAGAGCTAGGAGGGTATGCCCTGCAGAACTCCCTCCAGTTGATGCAGTAGAGCTAGGAGGGTATGCTAGGAGGGTATGCCCTGCAGAACTCCCTCCAGTTGATGCAGTAGAGCTAGGAGGGTATGCTAGGAGGGTATGCCCTGCAGAACTCCCTCCAGTTGATGCAGTAGAGCTAGGAGGGTATGCCCTGCAGAACTCCCTCCAGTTGATGCAGTAGAGCTAGGAGGGTATGCCCTGCAGAACTCCCTCCAGTTGATGCAGTAGAGCTAGGAGGGTATGCCCTGCAGAACTCCCTCCAGGGTTCTTTGGAAGACAGCCAGTTGTGGAAGACACCCTGAAAGGTGAGTGTTTTATAGGTAAACATCCCCCTGTGGGTGTTTTATCATCAGGTTCTTCTGTGAAGCTTTATCCATTAGCACTTGCTGATATGAGTGACTCTCGTCCAGTTTTGTGAACTGTCACCCCCCGGGTTAACGTTGAAAGTAAATCCTCCACTTTGGGTATTGGGGTACTGCTCCAGAGAGGAAACTCTATTTGCTTATAGTCACCGCATACTCTCATTAAACCATCTGGTCTTACCCAATCAGAGAACTTGACAGGAATAATTATTGCCTCTGTTAAGACTCTGTCAATTTCCATACCCACTTTAGACTCCATATGGAAGACTGCATATGGAACTGATCTGGGCCTATAGAAGCTGGGAGTAGCATCTGCAGCAACATGAGTGGTGGGCTTGGACCCCTCTTAATGTCCCTAATTCTACTTTGAAAACACTTGCTGCAGTGTAAACGTCTCTGCTGTGACAGGTTTGATTTAATTTCCTCCAACCATCTTCTCCCTAGTAAGCTGGAGCCACCAGTAACTTCCACTACTAAGAGAGGCAGACTTTTATTTTCTCCTTGATCTTCCACTTGAACATCAGCAACTCCTATCACAGTGATTTTCTCCCCCTGTGGGGGAGTGTCTCTCAGATTAGGCACATCACTTTTTTTCTCCATTTCTCATTGAATTTGGGACCTGTTTATCAGTGTACCACTATATCCTGTGTCTATTTCAGACTATACTTTGAGAACCGCTCTGTTTCTGCTCACTGACTGTCACTCACTGTCACTCACTGTCACTCACTTAAACATGAGAAGCCTGGTCTCAGAGCATTTCGTATCATTCTGTAGGTAAATCCGACACACTCCATTTAGTATGATGTGTTACATTTCTTATAACTGTGTATTCATTTGTGGATGTCCATCATCCATTTCATATCATATGTTACGAATTTGATAAACGTACAATATGTTACGATTTGATAAACGTACAATATGTTACGATTTGATAAACGTACAATATGTTACGATTTGATAAACGTACAATATGTTACGATTTGATAAACGTACAATATGTTACGAATTTGATAAACGTACAATATGTTAGAGTTAAGGTTAGGGTTAAGTTTGATAAACGGGTTAAGGTTAGGGTTAAGGGAAGGATTATCAATATTAAGTTAGGGTTAGGGGAAGGCTTAGCTAATTTGATAAACTAATAGGGTTAAGGTTAGGGTTAGAGAAAGGCAATATGTTACGATTTGATAAACGGGTTAAGGTTAGGGTTAGGGGAAGGCAATATGTTAGGGTTAGGGGAATTTGATAAATGTACAATATGTTACGATTTGATAAACGTACAATATGTTACGAATTTAAATAAAGTATGATATGTTACAAATTCTAGCTAGGTAGTTAACATTAGCTAGCTTGCTAATGTTAGCTAGGCTAGGGGTTAGGGTAAGGGGTTAGAGTTAAGGTTAGGGTTAAGTTTAGGTGAAAGGTTAGCTAATAGGGTTAAGGTTAGGGTTAAGGGAAGGATTATCTAATAGGGTTAAGGTTAGATGTTAATAAATCAAATCAAATTTTTATTTGTCATGTGCGAAATGCTTGTGCTTCTACAAATGCAGTAAACAAAGTGGCATAGTTAAAGTGGCAATAAGGTTAGAGTACAGTATATACATATGTGAGATTACAATGTAGGGTAAGTAACATTATATAAGGTAGCATTGTTTAAAGTGGCTAGTCCATAATTTCCCATCAATTCCCATTATTAAAATGGCTGGAGGGTTAGGGTGGCTGTTTAAGGCTTAGCTAATAGGGTTAAGGTTAGGGTTAGGGAAGGCTTAGCTAATAGGGTTAAGGTTAGGGTTAGGGAAGGCTTAGCTAATAGGGTTAAGGTTAGGGGAAGGCTTAGCTAATAGGGTTAAGGTTAAGGTTAGGGGAAGGATTATCTAATAGGGTTAAGGTTAGGGTTAGGGGAAGGCTTAGCTAATAGGGTTAAGGTTAGGGTTAGGGGAAGGATTATCTAATAGGGTTAAGGTTAGGGTTAGGGGAAGGCTTAGCTAATAGGGTTAAGGTTAGGGGAAGGCTTAGCTAATAGGGTTAAGGTTAAGGTTAGGGGAAGGCTTATCTAATAGGGTTAAGGTTAGGGTTAGGGGAAGGCTTAGCTAATAGGGTTAAGGTTGAGGAAGGCTTAGCTAATAGGGTTAAGGTTAGGGTTAGGGGAAGGCTTATCTAATAGGGTTAAGGTTAGGGTTATGGGAAGGTAAATCTAATAGGGTTAAGGTTAGGGTTAGGGGAAGGCTTAGCTAATAGGGTTAAGGTTAGGGTTAGGGTTAGGGTTAGGGTTAGGTAAAGCTAATAGGGTTAAGGTTAGGGTTAAGGGAAGGCTTATCTAACATGCTAAGTAGTTGTAAAGTAGCTAATTATCTAAAATGCCGTGGGTTTGGGTTAGGGTTAGGGTTAGGGTTTGGGTTAGGGTTAGGGTTAGGGTAAGGCTAATTATCTAAAATGCCGTGGGTTTGGGTTAGGGTTAGGGTTAGGGGAAGGCTTAGCTAAAAGGGTTAAGGTTTGGGTTAGGGTTATCTAACATGCTAAGTAGTTGTAAAGTAGCTAATTATCTAAAATGCCGTGGGTTTGGGTTAGGGTTAGGGGAAGGCTAATTATCTAAAATGCCGTGGGTTAGGGTTAGGGTTAGGGTTAAGGTTAGGGTTAGGGTTAAGGGAAGGCTAATTATCTAAAATGCCGTGGGTTTGGGTTAGGGTTAGGGTTAGGGTTAGGGTTAGGGTTAGGGGAAGGCTAATTATCTAAAATGCCGTGGGTTTGGGTTAGGGTTAGGGTTAGGGTTAGGGGAAGGCTTAGCTAAAAGGGTTAAGGTTTGGGTTAGGGTTATCTAACATGCTAAGTAGTTGTAAAGTAGCTAATTATCTAAAATGCCGTGGGTTTGGGTTAGGGTTAGGGTTAGGGGAAGGCTAATTATCTAAAATGCCGTGGGTTAGGGTTAGGGTTAGGGTTAAGGTTAGGGTTAAGGGAAGGCTAATTATCTAAAATGCCGTGGGTTTGCTGGACATTCGAGTCATTTCCTTTTTAAGTATCCATCTGTGTTATGGAACTTGTGGTTCATATTGATAACGTTGGAGGTACAAAGTATTGATCTTCTGTTTAGTTTGGACTAAATTGGAGGTTATTCCAGTAGATTCCCTGATGTGACGACCCACCCACTCTGTCTGCCGTATTCTGTCTTTGTTCTTGTTTCCTTATTAGGATGCCGGTGGGCGGAGTTGGGAGGGTCGTCAGCTACATGGGAAAAACCTGGGCCAGGTGTCTCCCAGGATAAATAGACCTCTTCCCCATTCATGGAGGAGACTCTCTCCATGCAGACACCTGTTGTAGATTGTGTTGTGGTTCTTGGTGGCCTTTTGTTTGTTTGCTTTGGCACCTTTCATCACCCTGCATTATCACATTCATGCAAAACACTCACTTACACTACTGATTACTGATTACACACACCATTGTATATTATACTTAGTTACTTATTTAATAAATATATATTTTGCTACTCCTTATCTCCACGTTGTCTCCCTTTGTTACGGGCTTTGAGCCGGTTCGTGACACTGATATATAACGAACACATAGCCTACGCACTGGATACGGTGCAAGCAATTGATACTGAGTTACGGCAATCGACTCGTATTGATGATTTGAACAAATAAAAGATGAGAAATGTCTTACATTTAATTGGAATGGGATGAAATTCTTTATTACTGCCAATATAAATGTAATTCATAATTAAACATCCAAGATGTTAATTCTGCAACGCAGCAAACTAGCCATAAACACGATTAATATGACTGTAAAGTCCCAGAGGACATCAGAGAGCAAAACAGAGCAGTTGCAGTTTGCAGAACTTCAAACCTACAAAAAATAACATGATTTGAGCCGATCATATGTACATGATTTGGCTACTGTGTGACTTTTCATGATTTGTCTACTGTAGGTAATTTCTACATGATTTGGCTACTGTAGGTCATATCTTAATGATTTGTCTACTGTAGGTAATTTCTACATGATTTGTCTACTGTAGGTCATATCTTAATGATTTGACTACTGTAGGTCATATCTTAATGATTTGACTACTGTAGGTCATATCTTAATGATTTGACTGCTGTAGGTCATATCTTAATGATTTGTCTACTGTAGGTCATATCTTAATGATTTGTCTACTGTAGGTCATATCTTAATGATTTGTCTACTGTAGGTCATATCTTAATGATTTGGCTACTGTAGGTCATATCTTAATGATTTGACTACTGTAGGTCATATCTTAATGATTTGGCTACTGTAGGTCATATCTTAATGATTTAGCTACTGTAGGTCATATCTTAATGATTTGTCTGCTGTAGGTCATATCTTAATGATTTGTCTACTGTAGGTCATTTCTACATGACACGGAGAGATTTGTGAGAACAGAGCACATATCGTCTCCAAAGTGATTTGTCTATCTTGGAATACAGATAACGTGATGGACTCACAGTCAGTCCTACCTACCGACGTGGTGTGAGAGTCCACGCTGCTCCATAGGGCGCGAGCTAGCCAAAATACCAAAAAAACTCTAAATGCAGCATTTGGGACAGTTACAGAGGCTGATCCCAAACAGCTCACAAAGTGTTGTTGTGACTTGTGTAAAAGGGAAGGGTATACAGTGTACTGTCGGGTGCTTATGGAACTTAGGTGTAGAAAATCCAGCTTCATTCCACCTTGCTTCTGAAGCTAAGCAGGGTTGGTCCTGGTCAATTCCAAGATGGGACACCAGATGTTGCTGGAAGTGGTGATGGAGGGCCAGTAAGAGGGCACTCTTTCCTCTGGTCTAAAAAATATCTAAAATACCCCAGGGCAGTGATTGGGGACATTGCCCTGTGTAGGGCACAGTGTTTCAGATGGGACGTTAAACGGGTGTCCTGACTCTATGTGGTCACTACAGATCCCATGGCAGTTATTGTAAGAGTACGGGTGTTAACCCTGGTGTCCTGGCTAAATTACAAATCTGGCTCTCATACCATCATGGTTCACCTAATCATCCCCAGCTTCCGATTGGCTCATTCATCCCCCCTCCTGTAAATATTTCCTAGGTTGTTGCTGTAAATGAGAATGTGCTCTCAGCCAATTTACCTGGTAAAATAAGGGTTAAAAATTATTTATTTTTTATCCTGCACATTTTAGACAGCCTGCAGGCTCACAGAGGAGGGCCAACGAGTCAGTTAGGTGTTGAAACTCTTGTCCCAGAAGCAGAAGCAGTCAAAATGTTGGGATTTAGGTAGAGGCAGACCGTCTTGATTTGACTTGCAGTTTAGGGTAGATTTGGAGCTTTCTCCTAAAAACTGAGGATTTCAGGTTTTGAAACACTTCAGTCTGATCCAGAATCAGTTGTGTTAATGGGAAGATTATGTAGGGCAGCCCAGCCTCTGAAGTGACTCTTCTTATCGATTGTAGGCAATACATTTTTATGTGTTGTCTTAGGAATTCAACATTCTCCTTGTTGATCTCACCAGCCCCCATTGTCTCCCCTCTGAGAAGCAGGAATTCAACACTCTCTGTGTTGATCTCACCAGCCCCCATTGTCTCCCCTCTGAGAAGCAGGAATTCAACACTCTCTGTGTTGATCTCACCAGCCCCCATTGTCTCCCCTCTGAGAAGCAGGAATTCAACACTCTCTGTGTTGATCTCACCAGCCCCCATTGTCTCACCTCTGAGAAGCATAGGTTACATCCTGAAGGTCTGATATCTGATTGGAGGTTAACATTACAGTAATGCTATTGGTCAACAACTCAGTTTTTGAATCCAAACAACTAAGGTGTCCATGGTTCATCGTTCTTTCTTTTATGTTGCTGACCTGCTGCGGTGAGATACCTACAATATTTCTATGGGCACAAGCCATGCTTCCTTTGTTTCTCTCTCTCTCTGACTATGTGTAGAATGATGCCTTGGAATGCTTGTTAATGCTTTGTAACTTAAGTTTTTTTTTGCGTTGTATGTGAATTTGAAAAGAAAAAATGAATCATTGGTTTTTTAGCCACAGATTTCTAATCCCTTAATATTATTCATTGATCTAATTTTAACAGCTAACATTTCAATGGCAATAATAAATAGATATGCCGAAAGTGGACAACCTTGTTTTACTCCTCTAGATAGTTTAAAACTTTCTGAGATGTAGCCATTATTTACTATTTTACACCTAGGGTTACTATACATAACTTTAAACCATTTTATAAGAGATTCCCCAAAAGTGAAATATTCTAGGCATTTATATGTACATAAACTCCAGTCGTACTTTATCAAACGCCTTTTCAAAATCAGTTATGAAAACTAGGCTTGGTGTCCCCGATATTTCATAGCATTCTATTGTGTCCAGTACTTGTCTTATCTGCAATGTATTGTCCATGTAAAAAACCTGTCTGATTAGGATGAATAATATCTGACAATACTTTTTTTGCGCCAAGTATTTTGCTGGGATTTTTTGCATCACAACACTGAAGTGTAAGAGGTCACCATTTTTTTTTAAATGGACTGGATCTTTATATATACCACTTGGGTCCTGTTTCAGTAATAATGATATCAGACCTTCTTGTTGCGTGTCCGATAATCTACCATTTATATAGGAGCGGTTAAAACATGCTAATAAAGGTCATCTGAGCATATCAAAAAGTGTTGTATACTTCCACTGGTATGTCATCCATCAAAAAACGTTTTGTATACTTCCAGCCCTGGAGTTTGGTATACTTCCACTGGTATGCCATCCAGCCCTGGAGTTTGGTATACTTCCACTGGTATGTCATCCAGCCCTGGAGTTTGGTATACTTCCACTGGTCTGCCATCCAGCCCTGGAGTTTGGTATACTTCCACTGGTATGTCATCCAGCCCTGGAGTTTGGTATACTTCCACTGGTATGTCATCCGGCCCTGGAGTTTGGTATACTTCCACTGGTATGTCATCCAGCCCTGGAGTTTGGTATACTTCCACTGGTATGCCATCCAGCCCTGGAGTTTGGTATACTTCCACTGGTATGTCATCCAGCCCTGGAGTTTGGTATACTTCCACTGGTATGTCATCCAGCCCTGGAGTTTGGTATACTTCCACTGGTATGCCATCCAGCCCTGGAGTTTGGTATACTTCCACTGGTATGTCATCCAGCCCTGGAGTTTGGTATACTTCCACTGGTATGCCATCCAGCCCTGGAGTTTGGTATACTTCCACTGGTATGTCATCCAGCCCTGGAGTTTGGTATACTTCCACTGGTATGTCATCCAGCCCTGGAGTTTGGTATACTTCCACTGGTATGTCATCCAGCCCTGGAGTTTGGTATACTTCCACTGGTATGCCATCCAGCCCTGGAGTTTTCCCAGCCTTAAAGGCTTTAATAGTATCAAGAAGTTTCTCCTCTGTAATATGGCCTTCACATGAGTCTTTCTGTACAGATGTTAATTTCACATTATTATCAGAAAAAACATCAATACAATTAGGTTCAGTTAGTGGAGACGGAGGAGAATGAAATGAAAACATATGCTTAAAGTACTTTACTTTTACTTTCAAAATACCATTCAGTGAATCATGCGTGACTCCATTTGTAACAAGTTTCAATAAAAAAAATGGTAGCATTTCTATATTGGGATTTTTTCCCCATATTCCATCCAATTTGCTTTATTTTTATAATTTATTACACTGGATCTTTCTTGAATAAGTTCCTCCATTTCTTTTTGTTTTTCCTCTAACGTATTCTGTGCCTCTCTGGTACAGTTTTTATTGCTATCTAACTGTACTGTTAGTCCTTCAATTTCCTTTGTTAATATGGACTCTTTTGATATAAATGACTTTAGTTTTATAGATGAATACTGAATTGCAGAGCCTCTAAAGACACATTTAAAAGTGTCCCATACAAAAGGGGATCTGCTGTACCGATGTTATGTAGGGAAAAGTCCGTTATAAATTATTCTGTTCTAGTTCTAAACAATTTATCATCTAGTAGGCTTTGGTTAAATATCTAATATCCTCGCCCACGTGGAAATTCTGTAAGAGTAATATATATGCCAATTATGTGATGATCTGACCGCATTCTGTCCCCTATCAACACTTTTTAAACTTTTGGTGCCAGAGAGAAAAGCATAAGAAAGTAGTCAAGATGACTAGCTTGATTAAGGCTCCGCCATGCACATCTCACAAGGTCAGGGTATTTAAGCCTCCATATATCCACATATTCCAATATATCCAAGACATTCATGATTTCCTGAGGATGATAGTTTGTAGTGTGATTTCCTTTCTGGTCCATAGAGGTATTTAAGACCATATTAAAGTCTCCCACCTGGTCACGGCCGTTAAAAGAAGAGGACCAAGGTGCGGCGTGTTGGCGTACGTACATTTAATAGTAGATGTCGCCAACAAAACAATACCAAAACAAACCGTGGTGGTTAAGGCCAATCAACAAAGTTAACTTCCCACAAAGACAGGTGGGAGAAACGGCATTCCTCCTCTGAGGAGGAGTAGCGAGAAGGATCGGAGGACCAATGCGCAGCATGGTAAGTGTCCATAACTTTTATTAAAAGACATAAACTGAACACTACAAAACAATAAACATGAAACGAACGAAACCGAAACAGTACCGTGTGACAACAAACACACACACAGAAAACACACACCCACCAGCCAAAAACCCAGGCTACCTAAGTAGGATTCTCAATCAGAGACAACTAACGACACCTGCCTCTGATTGAGAACCATACTAGGCCGAACGCAAAACACAAACATAGAAAAACACACATAGACTGCCCACCCCAACTCACGCCCTGACCATACTAAACAAAGACAAATCAAAGGAAATAAAGGTCAGAGCGTGACAGTGGGGGGAAAAAAAGGACTACCGCTACCTAAGTATGGTTCTCGATCAGAGACAACGATAGACAGCTGCCTCTGATTGAGAACCACACCCGGCCAAACACATAGAAATAAAGAAACTAGAATGCCCACCTTAGTCACACCCTGGCCTAACCAAAATACAGAATAAAAGCCTCTCTATGGCCAGGGCGTGACACCACCATAATAATAGAGTCTAGTGTTGCTTGTAGAGTTGATCAATTCTTATATATATTTTCACAGAAGCTTGGATCATCATTATTCAGACCGTATCGGTTGATAAGCCATATCTGTTTATTGTCCAATAACATATTTAAAATCATCCATCTACCTTGAGTATCTGTTTGGACAATTTACACATTTGGATCAAACTTACTGTTAATTAAAACCATCACCCCTTTCGAATTTCTTTGCCCATGGGAGAAATATATTCCACCCCCCAGTCCTTTTTCCACAAAACTTCATCTAAACTTGTTGAATGAGTTTTCTGTAAACAATAGATATTATATTCCTTCTCTTTTAGCCAGGTAAATACTGATTGTCTTTTCTTATTACCAGCTAAGCCATTAAAATTATAACTGGCTATACTTATATCACCACCTATCATAATGAGACACTATTTATCAAAATATAAGTTTGTAAACGTACCATTAAAAAGTAACATGATGATTGAGTGTCCATATAGCTGTACCATGATATTTGCATTGCTACTAAGTAAGCCTCCAATTGGTCCCCACCATTCCACCCGCTAAAAGCCCTCCTCATCCCGAGCTGGGCCTTCATCCCAATGCCCGCTAGACCACCCGGCAGACCACCCGGCAGACCACCCTGGCAGACCACCCCGGCAGACCACCCCGGCAGACCACCCTGGCAGACCACCCCGGCAGACCACCCTGGCAGACCACCCCGGCAGACCACCCCGGCAGACCACCCTGGCAGACCACCCCGGCAGACCACCCCGGCAGACCACCCCGGCAGTCCACCCCGGCAGACCACCCCGGCAGAACACCCTGACCCCCTTATCCCAGAGCCCTGAAAAGACTGGGATCCATCCTTCGATAAGAGCAGGGACATTTACAGAACAGAAGAAGATCACCATCCAAATGCATTTCCATCCTCACCTCCATTTGTATTATATATAGCCATCAAAAAATATAAATATAAAATGTATTAAAATATATAAATCCCGTTTCTTAATTTCCATAATTAGCTATGAATATTTGTAGTAACGTTGGCAATTTATGCAAAGGATTTTACCTCTCACCAGTCTCGCCATTACCAAAATTACATTATTGCAAGCAATTATTATATTAGAAAACAATTATTGTGAATCATTCTCTATTATCCCTGACATCTTTTACTCCTTCTCAACAGTTGTGTGATACATACACACACCCACACACTCATACACACTCAAACCTTTCCTCCCACACAACCATAGGCTCACATTCTCAACAGTTGCACCATCCCAGAGCCCAACTCAAGAAAGGTCCTGATTTACAAATGCATATACAGTTGCAGCTGTATGAGAAGGTCTGAAAGACCATGCAGAAAAAATGGAGATTTTATGAACCATTGTCACGTCCTAGATGATGGAGGGCAAATGTGAGGAGGTCAAATGTACACTATTTCCCAGAAACACCCACAACACGGTCCCCCGTCTTGACCATATTCCCTGAAACCCCCACAACACGGTCCCCCATCTTGACCATATTCCCTGAAACCCCCACAACACGGTCCCCCATCTTGACCATATTCCCTGAAACCCACACAACACGGTCCCCCATCTTGACCATATTCCCTGAAACCCACACAACACGGTCCCCCATCTTGACCATATTCCCTGAAACCCCACAACACGGTTCCCCATCTTGACCATATTCCCTGAAACCCCCACAACACGGCCCCCATCTTGACCATATTCCCTGAAACCCCCACAACACGGTCCCCTGTATTGACCATATTCCCTGAAACACCCAGAACACAGTCCCCAGTCTGGACCATATTCCCTGAAACACCCAGAACACAGTCCCCAGTCTGGACCATATTCCCTGAAACACCCAGAACACAGTCCCCAGTCTGGACCATATTCCCTGAAACACCCAGAACACAGTCCCCAGTCTGGACCATATTCCCTGAAACACCCAGAACACAGTCCCCAGTCTGGACCATATTCCCTGAAACACCCGAACACGGTCCCCCGTCTGGACCATATTCCCTGAAACCCCCACAACACGGTCCCCCATCTTGACCATATTCCCTGAAACACCCGAACACGGTCCCCAGTCTGGACCATATTCCCTGAAACACCCAGAACACGGTCCCCCGTCTGGACCATATTCCCTGAAACACCCAGAACACAGTCCCCCGTCTGGACCATATTCCCAAGCATCTCCATGCAGTCAGACTTTTGATTTTGTGCCACCAGGGCCACAATAATATACTTTGAATACATCCTAGATCTTGGACTCTGGACAGGTGAGTAGGTTTCAACATTACAGGAATGCACCAGTTAATTAAAAGCCATCTGATTGTTATATGAACGGAGAGCGGGAAGCAAACTCCATATTGAGTCAATATTGCCATCTATTGGTAAACAAAAATACTTACTACATGAACATAGCTAGATGGCAGTATTGACTCAATAGATAGCTAGCTAGCTAGCAGGAGTTAGCTGTGTATTGTCAGCTAATGTAAATGAACCCTTTAATAATCATGCATTATTGTGTTATTCTTCTAATATGGTGCGGTTGTGTTCAGTAGTGTAATGTGTTTCGGAAAAAAAGTTGCTCACATTGTTAAAATAGTGTTTGCTTACTGGCTATTGGCTACCGCGATATTCACACTCAAAGTGAGTTTACGGATCAAGAATGTCGAGTTGCCAGTTGCAGCGAAAGATAATGCAAGGACGTTACGTGAATTGAAACGTTTTTACGTCATGTAAATGTACATTTTGTCCCGATGCCCCTCGGAATAAGCTCCAGGAGTTGTAAATCATGTGAAAATCACTCAGCTCTGTGGCTAAATTAAACAAAACATTTCTCAGATTCAAACTGTCAGAGCTGACTGAAGAGGTAATTGGGTGTTACACATACATGCACACACACACACCACTACCCACCACCCCCAGGACAGGCCCTACCACCCAACACCCCCAGGACAACCCTCACCACTCAATTTACATTTACATTTAAGTCATTTAGCAAACGCTCTTATCCAGAGCGACTTACAAATTGGTGCATTCACCTTATGACATCCAGTGGAACAGTCACTTGACAATAGTGCATCTAAATCTTAAAGGGGGGGGGGGGTGAGAGGGAATACTTATCCTATCCTAGGTATTCCTTAAAGAGGTGGGGTTTCAGGTGTCTCCGGAAGGTGGTGATTGACTCCGCTGTCCTGGCGTCGTGAGGGAGTTTGTTCCACCATTGGGGGGCCAGAGCAGCGAACAGTTTTGACTGGGCTGAGCGGGAGCTGTACTTCCTCAGTGGTAGGGAGGCGAGCAGGCCAGAGGTGGATGAACGCAGTGCCCTTGTTTGGGTGTAGGGCCTGATCAGAGCCTGGAGGTACTGAGGTGCCGTTCCCCTCACAGCTCCGTAGGCAAGCACCATGGTCTTGTAGCGGTTGCGAGCTTCAACTGGAAGCCAGTGGAGAGAACGGAGGAGCGGGGTGACGTGAGAGAACTTGGGAAGGTTGAACACCAGACGGGCTGCGGCGTTCTGGATGAGTTGAAGGGGTTTAATGGCACAGGCAGGGAGCCCAGCCAACAGCGAGTTGCAGTAATCCAGACGGGAGATGACAAGTGCCTGGATTAGGACCTGCGCCGCTTCCTGTGTGAGGCAGGGTCGTACTCTGCGGATGTTGTAGAGCATGAACCTACAGGAACGGGCCACCGCCTTGATGTTGGTTGAGAACGACAGGGTGTTGTCCAGGATCACACCAAGGTTCTTAGCGCTCTGGGAGGAGGACACAATGGAGTTGTCAACCGTGATGGCGAGATCATGGAACGGGCAGTCCTTCCCCGGGAGGAAGAGCAGCTCCGTCTTGCCGAGGTTCAGCTTGAGGTGGTGATCCGTCATCCACACTGATATGTCTGCCAGACATGCAGAGATGCGATTCGCCACCTGGTCATCAGAAGGGGGAAAGGAGAAGATTAGTTGTGTGTCGTCTGCATAGCACTGATAGGAGAGACCATGTGAGGTTATGACAGAGCCAAGTGACTTGGTGTATAGCGAGAATAGGAGAGGGCCTAGAACAGAGCCCTGGGGGACACCAGTGGTGAGAGCGCGTGGTGAGGAGACAGATTCTCGCCACGCCACCTGGTAGGAGCGACCTGTCAGGTAGGACGCAATCCAAGCGTGGGCCGCGCCGGAGAGGCCCAACTCGGAGAGGGTGGAGAGGAGGATCTGATGGTTCACAGTATCGAAGGCAGCCGATAGATCTAGAAGGATGAGAGCAGAGGAGAGAGAGTTAGCTTTAGCAGTGCGGAGCGCCTCCGTGATACAGAGGAGAGCAGTCTCAGTTGAATGACTAGTCTTGAAACCTGACTGATTTGGATCAAGAAGGTCATTCAGAGAGAGATAGCGGGAGAACTGGCCAAGGACGGCACGTTCAAGAGTTATGGAGAGAAAAGAAAGAAGGGATACTGGTCTGTAGTTGTTGACATCGGAGGGATCGAGTGTAGGTTTTTTCAGAAGGGGTGCAACTCTCGCTCTCTTGAAGACGGAAGGGACGTAGCCAGCGGTCAGGGATGAGTTGATGAGCGAGGTGAGGTAAGGGAGAAGGTCTCCGGAAATGGTCTGGAGAAGAGGGGAGGGGATAGGGTCAAGCGGGCAGGTTGTTGGGCGGCCGGCCGTCACAAGACACGAGATTTCATCTGGAGAGAGAGGGGAGAAAGAGGTCAGAGCACAGGGTAGGGCAGTGTGAGCAGAACCAGCGGTGTCGTTTGACTTAGCAAACGAGGATCGGATGTCGTCGACCTTCTTTTCAAAATGGTTGACAAAGTCGTCTGCAGAGAGGGAGGAGGGGGGAGGAGGGGGAGGAGGATTCAGGAGGGAGGAGAAGGTGGCAAAGAGCTTCCTAGGGTTAGAGGCAGATGCTTGGAATTTAGCGTGGTAGAAAGTGGCTTTAGCAGCAGAGACAGAGGAGGGAAATGTAGAGAGGAGGGAGTGAAAGGATGCCAGGTCCGCAGGGAGGCGAGTTTTCCTCCATTTCCGCTCGGCTGCCCGGAGCCCTGTTCTGTGAGCTCGCAATGAGTCATCGAGCCACGGAGCGGGAGGGGAGGACCGAGCCGGCCTGGAGGATAGGGGACATAGAGAGTCAAAGGATGCAGAGAGTGTGGAGAGGAGGGTTGAGGAGGCAGAATCAGGAGATAGGTTGGAGAAGGTTTGAGCGGAGGGAAGAGATGATAGGATGGAAGAGGAGAGAGTAGCGGGGGAGAGAGAGCGAAGGTTGGGACGGCACGATACCATCCGAGTAGGGGCAGTGTGGGAGGTGTTGGATGAGAGCGAGAGGGAAAAGGATACAAGGTAGTGGTCGGAGACTTGGAGTGGAGTTGCAATGAGGTTAGTGGAAGAACAGCATCTAGTAAAGATGAGGTCGAGCGTATTGCCTCCCTTGTGAGTAGGGGGTGAAGGTGAGAGGGTGAGGTCAAAAGAGGAGAGGAGTGGAAAGAAGGAGGCAGAGAGGAATGAGTCAAAGGTAGACGTGGGGAGGTTAAAGTCGCCCAGAACTGTGAGAGGTGAGCCGTCCTCAGGAAAGGAGCTTATCAAGGCATCAAGCTCATTGATGAACTCTCCGAGGGAACCTGGAGGGCGATAAATGATAAGGATGTTAAGCTTGAAAGGGCTGGTAACTGTGACAGCATGGAATTCAAAGGAGGCGATAGACAGATGGGTAAGGGGAGAAAGAGAGAATGACCACTTGGGAGAGATGAGGATCCCGGTGCCACCACCCCGCTGACCAGAAGCTCTCGGGGTGTGCGAGAACACGTGGGCGGACGAAGAGAGAGCAGTAGGAGTAGCAGTGTTGTCTGTGGTGATCCATGTTTCCGTTAGTGCCAAGAAGTCGAGGGACTGGAGGGAGGCATAGGCTGAGATGAACTCTGCCTTGTTGACCGCAGATCGGCAGTTCCAGAGGCTACCGGAGATCTGGAACTCCACGTGGGTCGTACGCGCTGGGACCACCAGATTAGGGTGGCCGCGGCCACGCGGTGTGGAGCGTTTGTATGGTCTGTGCAGAGAGGAGAGAACAGGGATAAACAGACACATAGTTGACAGGCTACAGAAGAGGCTACGCTAATGCAAAGGAGATTGGAATGACAAGTGGACTACACGTCTCGAATGTTCAGAAAGTTAAGCTACGTAGCAAGAATCTTATTGACTAAAATGATTAAAATGATACAGTACTGCTGAAGTAGGCTAGCTGGCAGTGGGTGCGTTGTTGACACTACACTAATCAAGTCGTTCCGTTGAGTGTAATAGTTTCTGCAGTGCTGCTATTCGGGGGCTAGCTGGCTAGCTAGTAGTGTTGTTTACGTTACGTTGCGTTAAAAGAACGACAATAGCTGGCTAGCTAACCTAGAAAATCGCTCTAGACTACACAATTATCTTTGATACAAAGACGGCTATGTAGCTAGCTATGTAGCTAGCTACGATCAAACAAATCAAACCGTTGTACTGTAATGAAATTAAATGAAAATGTGATACTACCTGTGAATGCGACCGGGTTGTTGAGTTCTATTCAGTAGACGTTGGCTAGCGTTGGCTAGCTGTTGGCTAGCTAGCAGAGTCTCCTACGTTAAGGACGACAAATAGCTGGCTAGCTAACCTCGGTAAATTAAGATAATCACTCTAAGACTACACACTCTAAACCTAAACAACACAATTATCTTGGAACGAAGATACGAAGACAGCAAAGACAGCTATGTAGCTAGCTAACACTACACTAATCAAGTCGTTCAGTTGAGTGTAATAGTTTTTCCAGTGCAGCTAATCAGTGGACGTTAGCTAGCTGGCTAGTGAAGACTACGTTAGGACGGCGAAATACGATAATTACGCAATTATCTTTGATACAAAGACGGCTATGTAGCTAGCTGAGAAGAAATTGCTAAGATTAGACAAATCAAACCGTTGTGCTATAATGAAATATAATGAAATGTAATGAAAAGTTATACTACCTGCGGGAGCGAAGTGCGATGCGACCACTCGCTCCAAACAGGAGACTCCCTACCGCCCAACACCCCCAGGACAAGCCCCCAGGACAAGCCCCCAGGACAGCCCCCAGGACACACCCGCAGGACAGCCCCCAGGAAATGCCCCCAGGACAGCCCCCAGTACACGCCCCCATTACAGCCCTAAATTAGATTCAAACCCAGTCAGGTATCTGTCATTATAAAATGGGTTGTTTGGATAATGGTTGCTGATTGGTTGATAGTGGGGAGTTATAGCGCCACAATCCTTCAATGCCCTGGGTAATGCCTATTAACAGTTCCATTCTCCGGGTAATGCCTGTTAACAGTTCCATTCTCTGGGTAATGCCTGTCAACAGTTACCTGGGTAATGCCTGTCAACAGTTACCTGGGTAATGCCTGTCAACAGTTACCTGGGTAATGCCTGTCCACAGTTTTCTGGGTAATGCCTGTCAACAGTTATCTGGGTAATGCCTGTCAACAGTTATCTGGGTAATGCCTGTCAACAGTTATCTGGGTTATGCCTGTCAACAGTTATCTGGGTAATGCCTGTCAACAGTTCCATCTGATTTATCATCCACTGTGCATATGAATGGTATGAGACTGACAGCTTCTCTGAGCCAGGATCATTATAATGAGTATAGCCAAAGAAATGGCAATAAAAACCAATGAAAATGTACACTTGGCTGTCGTTTCAGCTGCTTGACGTGGTTGTGTGTTAGCTTTATTTGATTAGCTACCAAAGGAGAAGTAGCTTTCGTAGGTATCTAATGGACTCGCCAACTAGCTGGTTGTTTCCCATTTATACAGTATTTATCAAATCATGAATTCTTGAAGTTCTTGCCAATTATTTGTTCAGCAACGTGGAATGAATAGAACGAACTTCTGGGTCAAAACATGAGAATCAAAATAACGACCAACCTTTATGGTTAGCAGCTTCAACTAACAACTGGCTTTCGCCCGGATAATATTTGTTTTTTAAATAGGTTGGCAGCCGTTTAATAAAAGAAATAAGGCTCTCAAACCTGGCCTTTCCCTCGGGCCTAAGAACAGCCCTTGTCTGGAGATATCGCAGGATAATTCCTGGGCTCTCGTGATTTATTGCTTAAAAATAGCCTTCAGGAACCAGAGCTCTGAGCTGGTTGGAAAAGGAATCAGGGGCGGGGCGGGGCGGGGGGGGGGGTCTCGGTCATCTCTTTGGTATAACCCCTTCACTCTCAACAAACAAACACACACACACACACACACACACACACACACACACACACACACACACACACACACACACACACACACACACACACACACACACACACACACACACACACACACACACACACACACAGTGCCAGGCTGTATTCTCTTTGGTACAACCCCTTCGCTCTCAACGACCCAGGCAAAATGATATCCCAGTCCCTGCTGTCCCGTATGGACCAGATGACTGACCCTGCCCTGTAACCTTTGACCTCTGTGAGATAAATTTCAAGGATTGACGGTTTTAATCTGTTCATGGTGCTTTAGTAAGAGCGGGTGTAATCCCAAATTACATTAAGGTCATTTGGGATTACTTTAAGGTGAAGATCTCCTCCCAGTTGGATCAAATAAAATTAATTCGCATTTTTATTGGTGGCATATACATATTTAGCAATGTTATTGCAGGTGTAGAGAAACGCTTGTGTTCCTAGCTCTAACAGTGCAGTAATATCTAACAATACGCAACAATACACACATCTAAAAGTAAAATAATGGAATTAAGATCCATTAGGACGAGCAATGTCGGAGTCTGGAGTATAAATATATATCTGTCAAAGGTACTCATTGAGGAGGGTTTTCTTTATTTTTACAATTTTCTACAATGTAGAATAAAAGTATAATAATATAATAGTGAAGACATCCTTCTTACCTCCAAAAGAATCATCCAAGAACCCTTTCCTCCATAAAATGGTTCTTTAAGATGTTAAAGTTCTGATGAAGACAGTTTGCCTGTCGAAACGTTGGATATTACATTGTTGCATCTGAGCTCTTAGTGTTCAGCTCTCTCTCTTTCCACTCCGCTGGCCAGCACCTCGCCTAAATAGGTGTGCGTTTATTTTTTCCTCTAGAAGGTTCTTGGTAGAACACTTACATAGAACACTCCTCTTCCAAAAAGGGTTCTTCAGTTGAAAATGGTTCTTGGTAGAACCCTATCCATCAGCAAAGAACCCATTTGGAACACCTTTTTATGACTCTCAAGTTGCAATGGATAAAAAACATTGGCTTAAATGACATACAGTACCAGTCAGAAGTGTGGACAAACCTTCTCATTCAAGGGTTTTTCTTGATTTTTACTGTGTTCGACATTGTAGAATAATATTGAAGACATCAAAACTATGAAATAACACACGTGGAATCATGTAGTAACCAAAAAAGGTGTTAAAGAAAACTAAATATATTTTATATTTGGAGATTCTTCAAATAGCCACCTTTTGTCTTGATGACAGCAAACTCTTGTCATTGTCTCAACCAGCTTCACTTGGAATACTTTTCAAACAGTCTTGAAGAAGTTCCCATATATGCTGAGCACTTGTTGGCTACTTTTCCCTCACACTGCGGTCCGACTCATCCCAATCCATCTCAATTGGGTTGAAGTTGAAGTCGGAAGTTTACATACACCTTAGCCAACTGCATTTACACTAAATTTTTCACAATTCCTGATATTTAATCCTAGTAAAAATTCCCGTTAAATTCCAGTTAGGATCACCACTTTATTTTAAAAATGTGAAATGTCAGAATAATAGTAGAGAGAATTATTTATTTCAGCTTTTGTTTCTTTCATCACATTCCCAGTGGGTCAGAAGTTTACATAAACTCAATTAGTATTTGGTTGCATTGCCTTTAAATTGTTTAACTTGGGTCAACCATTTCAGGTAGCCCTTCACAAGCTTCCCACAATAAGTTGGGTGAATTTTGGCCCATTCCTCGTGACAGAGCTGGTGTAACTGAGTCAGGCTTGTAGGCCTCTTGGCTCACACACACAATTTTTCAGTTCTGCCCACATATTTTCTATAGGATTGAGGTCAGGGCTTTGTGATGGCCACTACAATACCTTGACGTTGTTGTCCACAACTTTGGAAGTATGCTTGTGGTCATTGTCCATTTGGAAGACCCATTTGTGACCAAGCTTTAACTTCCTGACTGATGCCTTGACATGTTGCTTCAATGTTGCTTCAATAGATGGCCTCGTGATGCCATCTATTTTGTGAAGTGCACCAGTCCCTCCTGAAGCAAAGCACCCCCACCACATGATGCTGCCACCCCCGTTTTTCCTCCAAAGATAATGATGGTCATTATGGTCAAACAGTTCATTTTTGTTTCACCAGACCAGAGGACATTTCTTCAAAATGTCCCCAAGTGCAGTTGCAAACCATAGCCTGGCTTTTTTTATGGTGGTTTTGGAGCAGTGACTTCTTCCTTGCTGAGCGGCCTTTCAGGTTATGTCGATATAGGACTCGTTTTACTGTGGATATAGATACTTTTGTACCTGTTTCCTCCAGCATCTTCACAAGGTCCATTGCTGTTGTTCTGTGATTGATTTGCACTTCTTGCACCAAAGTACGTTCATCTCTAGGAGACAGAACTCGTCTCCTTTCTGAGCGGTATGACGGCTGCGTGGTCCCATGGTGTTTATACTTGCAAACTATTGTTTGTACAGATGAACGTGGTACCTTCAGGCGTTGAGAAATTGCTCCCAATGATGAACCAGACATGTGGAGGTCTACAATTTTTTTCTGAGTTATTGGCTGATTTCCTTTGATTTTCCCATAATGTCAAGCAAAGATGCACTGAGTTTGAAGGTAGGCCTTGAAATGCATCCACATGTACACCTCCAATTGACTCAAATTATGTTAATTAGCCCATCAGAAGCTTCTAAAGCCATGACATCATTTTCGGGATTTTCCAAGGTGTTTAAAGGCACAGTCAACTTAGTGTATGTAAACTTCTTACCCACTGGAATTGTGATACAGGACATTATTAGTGAAATAATCTGTCTGTAAATTATTCTTGCAAAAAATACTTGTCATGCACAAAGTATATCACCTAACTGACTTGCCAAAATTATTGTTGACAAGACATTTGTGGAATGGTTGCACCTAAGTGCATTTAAACTTCCGAATTAAACTGTACCTAATATGACATTTGTAATGTCTATATTATTTTGGAACTTCTGTGAGTGTAATGTTTACCATACATTTTTACTGTGGATTTCACTTTTGTATATTATCTATATATTATCCATTGCTTTGGCAATGTTAACATATGTTTCCTATACCAATAAAGCCCCTTGAATTGAATTAAATTGAGATAGCCCAACCCCTCTATGATCCTCCCCCCACGGCACGTCTTGACACAAGTCTCTTTTTCTTATTGTTGTCCTTTTACAGTGGTTTCTTTGCAGAAATTCGACCATGAAGACCTGATTCACACATTCTCCTCTAAACAGTTGAGGTTGAGATGTGTCTGTTACTTGTGAAGCATTTATTTGGTTTACAATTTCTGAGGCTGGTTACTCTAAAGAACTTTTCCTCTGCAACAGAGGTAACTCTGGGTTTACCTTTCCTGTGGCAGTCCTCATGAGAGCCAGTTACATCATAGCGATTGATGGTTTTTGCGAATGCACTTGAAGAAACTTTAAAAGTTCTTGAAATTTTCCAGATTTATTGACCTCATGCCTTGGGCTCGTGACACAGCAGTCTAAGGCACCACATTGCAGTGCAAGAGGTAGGTGTCACTCCAGTCAAATCCAGACTGCATCACATCCAGCTGTGATTGGGAGTCCCATAGGGTGGTGCACAATTGGCCGGGGTAGGCCGTCATTGTAAATATGAACATGTTTTTAACTGACTTGCCAAGTCAAATAAAATAATTAAACAAATTAAAGTAATGATGGACTGTTGTTTCTCTCTACATATTTGAGCTGTTCTTACCATAATAGGGACTTAGTCTTTTACCAAATAGGTGTCACGACTCCTACCGAAGGTGGCTCCCCTTCCCGTTCGGGTGGCGCTCGGCGGTCGTCATCACGACTCCTACCGAAGGTGGCTCCCCTTCCCGTTCGGGTGGAGCTCGGCGGTCGTTGTCAAGACTCCTACCGAAGGTGGCTCCCCTTCCCGTTCGGGTGGCGCTCGGCGGTCGTCGTCACCAGCCTACAAGCTGCCACTGATCTTTTCATCCCCCTCCTTTTCTGTTTATTAGTTGCACCTGTTGTTAATTAGGTTTATTAGTTACACCTGTTGTTAATTAGGTTTATTAGTTACACCTGTTGTTAATTAGGTTTATTAGTTACACCTGTTGTTAATTAGGTTTATTAGTTACACCTGTTGTTAATTAGGTTTATTAGTTACACCTGTTGTTAATTAGGTTTATTAGTTACACCTGTTGTTAATTAGGTTTATTAGTTACACCTGTTGTTAATTAGGTTTATTAGTTGCACCTGTTGTTAATTAGGTTTCTTAGTTACACCTGTTGTTAATTAGGTTTATTAGTTACACCTGTTGTTAATTAGGTTTATTAGTTGGGCTTTATTAACCAGCCGGCCCGCCTGCTCTTTGTGCGGGATTGTTGGCTGTTTCGTGTACGTGAGCTGTGGTTTGGATACAGTTTAGTTCCCCTGTGGTTTGGGGCTGTTTTAGTTCCCCTGTGGTTTGGGGCTGTTTTAGTTCCCCTGTGTTTTGGGGCTGTTTTAGTTCCCATGTGTTTTGGGGTATTTGTGTTGAGTGGCGTCTGCTTTTTCACCTGGTCGGTGTATTAAAGATGTGCCTACTCTGAACTCTCTGTCTCCTGCGTCTGACTCCTTCTTCCACTACACCCTCGTACATTACAGTAAGACTATCTATGAAGATGGTTGAAATAATGCCAAGAGTGTGCAAAGCTGTCATCAAGGCAAAGGGTGGCTACTTTGAAGAATCTCAAATATAAATATAATCACTGCCGGGGAGGGAAACTCCAGTCCTCCAGGGCCTGATTTGTGATACTTCACTGCCGGGGAGGGAAACTCCAGTCCTCCAGGGCCTGATTGGTGATACTTCACTGCCGGGGAGGGAAACTCCAGTCCTCCAGGGCCTGATTGGTGATACTTCACTGCCGGGGAGGGAAACTCCAGTCCTCCAGGGCCTGATTGGTGATACTTCACTGCAAGGGAGAGAAACTCCAGTCCTCCAGGGCCTGATTGGTGATACTTCACTGCAGGGGAGGGAAACTCCAGTCCTCCAGGGCCTGATTGGTGATACTTCACTGCTGGGGAGGGAAACTCCAGTCCACCAGGGCCTGATTGGTGATACTTCACTGCAGGGGAGAGAAACTCCAGTCCTCCAGGGCCTGATTGGTGATACTTCACTGCAGGGGAGGGAAACTCCAGTCCTCCAGGGCCTGATTGGTGATACTTCACTGCAGGGGAGGGAAACTCCAGTCCTCCAGGGCCTGATTGGTGATACTTCACTGCAGGGGAGGGAAACTCCAGTCCTCCAGAGCCCTATGGAACCCTAAAACCCTACAATGTGCACTACTTTAGACCAGGACCCTATAGAACCCTATTCCCTACGTAGTGCACTACTTTAAACCAAATCAAATCAAATCAAATGTATTTATATAGCCCTTCGTACATCAGCTGATATCTCAAAGTGCTGTACAGAAACCCAGCCTAAAACCCCAAACAGCAAGCAATGCAGGTGTAGAAGCACGGTGGCTAGGAAAAACTCCCTAGAAAGGCCAAAACCTAGGAAGAAACCTAGAGAGGAACCAGGCTATGTGGGGTGGCCAGTCCTCTTATGGCTGTGCCAGGTGGAGATTAAAACAGAACATGGCCAAGATGTTCAAATGTTCATAAATGACCAGCATGGTCGAATAATAATAAGGCAGAACAGTTGAAACTGGAGCAGCAGCACGGCCAGGTGGACTGGGGACAGCAAGGAGTCATCATGTCAGGTAGTCCTGGGGCATGGTCCTAGGGCTCAGGTCAGTTGAAACTGGAGCAGCAGCACGGCCAGGTGGACTGGAGACAGCAAGGAGTCATCATGTCAGGTAGTCCTGGGGCATGGTCATAGGGCTCAGGTCCTCCTAGAGAGAAAAAGAAAGAAAGAAGGAGAGAATTAGAGAACGCACACTTAGATTCACACAGGACACCGAATAGGACAGGAGAAGTACTCCAGATAAACAAACTGACCCTAGCCCCCCGACACATAAACTACTGCTGCATAAATACTGGAGGCTGAGACAGCAGGGGTCAGGAGACACTGTGGCCCCATCCGAGGACACCCCCAGACAGGGCCAAACAGGAAGGATATAACCCCACCCACTTTGCCAAAGCACAGCCCCCACACCACTAGAGGGATATCTTCAACCACCAACTTACCATCCTGAGACAAGGCTGAGTATAGCCCACAAAGATCTCCCCCATGGCACAACCCAAGGGGGGGCGCCAACCCAGACAGGATAACCACATCAGTGAATCAACCCACTCAAGTGACGCACCCCTTCCAGGGACGGCATGAGAGAGCCCCAGTAAGCCAGTGACTCAGCCCCTGTACTGGGGTTAGAGGCAGAGAATCCCAGTGGAAAGAGGGGAACCGGCCAGGCAGAGACAGCAAGGGCGGTTCGTTGCTCCAGAGCCTTTCCGTTCACCTTCCCACTCCTGGGCCAGACTACACTCAATCATATGACCCACTGAAGAGATGAGTCTTCAGTAAAGACTTAAAGGTTGAGACCGAGTTTGCGTCTCTGACATGGGTAGGTAGACCGTTCCATAAAAATGGAGCTCTATAGGAGAAAGCCCTGCCTCCAGCTGTTTGCTTAGAAATTCTAGGGACAATTAGGAGGCCTGCGTCTTGTGACCATAGCGTACGTGTAGGTATGTACGGCAGGACCAAATCAGAGAGATAGGTAGGAGCAAGCCCATGTATTGCTTTGTAGGTTAGCAGTAAAACCTTGAAATCAGCCCTTGCTTTGACAGGAAGCCAGTGTAGAGAGGCTAGCACTGGAGTAATATGATCAAATGGTTCTAGTCAGTTCTAGTCAGGATTCTAGCAGCCGTATTTAGCACGAACTGAAGTTTATTTAGTGCTTTGTCCAGGTAGCCGGAAAGTAGAGCATTGCAGTAGTCTAACCTAGAAGTGACAAAAGCATGGATTAATTTTTCTGCATCATTTTTGGACAGAAAGTTTCTGATTTTTGCAATGTTACGTAGATGGAAAAAAGCTGTCCTTGAAATGGTCTTGATATGTTCTTCAAAAGAGAGATCAGGGTCCAGAGTAACGCCGAGGACCTTCACAGTTTTATTTGAGACGACTGTACAACCATTAAGATTAATTGTCAGATTCAACAGAAGATCTCTTTGTTTCTTGGGACCAGTGCCCTATAGAACCCTATTCCCTACATAGTGCACTACTTTAGACCAGGACCCTATAGAACCCTATTCCCTATATAGTTCACTACTTTAGACCACAACCCTATAGAACCCTATTCCCTCCATAGTGCACTACATTCAATCAAAACCTTTGGGTTTTGTCAAAATTAGTACAGTAAATAGGAAAAAGAGACGTAATTTCGGACATTTGGAGGGCTGCTTGATGTACAGCCAATCTGAAGAGGAGACAGGAAAGGTGATTGACTGAATTAAATTCATTGTATGGCTGTAATTTGTTAACACATCAGAACATTCCAGAATTACTTTTTCAATGTCTCAATTAAACAAAGGGCTGTTCTGGAATCATTTGATGGGCTGGGGGGAGGGGGGGACAGAAACCCAGCATAAAAACCCCAAGAGCAAGCATTGCAGATGTAGAAGCAAGGTGGCTAGAAAAAACTCCCTAGAGACAGCAGGTGTGTTAGAGAGAGAGAGAGAGAGAGAGAGAGAGAGAGAGAGAGAGAGAGAGAGAGAGAGAGAGAGAGAGAGAGAGAGAGAGAGAGAGAGAGAGAGAGAGAGAGAGAGAGAGAGAGAGAGAGAGAGGGTGTAAAACAGCAGATCTGGGACAAGGTAGCAAAGGTCAGAGTTCCATAGCCGCAGGCAGAACAGCAGAAACTAGATCAGCAGCATGACCAGATAGACGGGGACAGCCAGGAGTTAACAGGGCAGGTAGTCCTGTGGCATGGTCCTAGAGGGCAGGTCCTCAAGGAGAGGAGAGAGAGAGAGAGAGAGAGAGAGAGAGAGAGAGAGAGAGAGAGAGAGAGAGAGAGAGAGAGAGAGAGACAGAGATAGACAGAGAGACAGAGAGACAGAGAGAGAGAGATCAAAGCTGTGAACGATCTGAGAGACAAGGCAAGAAGGGCATTCTATGCCATCAAAAGGAACATAAAATTCACCATACCAATTAGGATCTGGCTAAAAATAGTTGAATCAGTCATAGAGCCCATTGCCCTTTATGGTTGGGTTCCGCTCGCCAACCAAGACTTCACAAAATGAGACAAACACTAAATTGAGACTCTGCATGCAGATTTCTGCAAAAAAATATCCTACGTGTACAACATAGAACACCAAGGGTTCTACGATGATTCTTTTGGAGGCAAGAAAGATTCCGCATAAATCCATCTTCTGAATATGAATGAGCTTTTTCTTCTTCTTTCTTTTTTCCTTTTATTAAATAGTGCCTGAGGCATTTACATCAGTTTGAGGGATCTGATCAGTTTAGACACATACAGTGGGTCAGAAGTTTACGTACACTAAGTTGACAACATCTTAGAAAATTCCCGAAAATGATGTCATGGCTTTTGGAAGCCTCTGATAGGCTAATTGACATCATTTGAGTCAATTGGAGGTGTACCTGTGGATGTATTTAAAGGCCTACCTTTAAACTCAGTGCCTCTTTTCTTGACATCATGGAAAAATCCAAATAAATCTGCCAAGACCTCAGAATCAAAATTGTAGACCTCCAAAGGTCTGGTTCATCCTTGGGAGCAATTTCAAAATGCCTGAAGGTACCACGTTCATCTGTACAAACAATAGTACGCAAGTATAAACACCATGGGACCACGCAGCCGTCATACCGCTCAGGAAGGAGATGTATTCTGTCTCCTAGAGATGAACGTACTTTGGTGCGAAAAGTGCAAATCAATCCCAGAACAACAGCAAAGGACCTTGTGAAGATGCTGGAGGAAACAGGTACAAAAGTATCTATATCCACAGTAAAACGAGTCCTATATCGACATAACCTGAAAGGTCGCTCAGCAAGGAAGAAGCCACTGCTCCAAAGTCGCCATAGAAAAGCCAGCCTACGTTTTGCAACTGCACATGGGGACAAAGATTGTACTTTTTTGAGAAATTTCCTCTGGTCTGATGAAACAAAAATAGAACTGTTTGGCCATAATGACCATTGTTATGTTTGGGGGAAAAAGGGGGAGGATTACAAGCTGAAGAACACCATCCCAACATGGAAGCACAGGGGTAGCAGCATCATGTTGTGGGGGTGTTTTGCTGCAGGAGGGACTGGTGCACTTCACAAAATAGATAGCATCATGAGGATGGAAAATGATGTGGATATATTGAAGCAACATCTCAAGGCATCAGTCAGGAAGTTAAAGCTTGGTCACAAATGCGTCTTCCAAATGGACAATGATCTCAGGCATACTTCCAAAGTCGTGGCAAAATGGCGTAAGGACAACAAAGTCAAGGTATTGGAGTGGCCATCACAAAGCCCTGACCTCAAACCTATAGAAAATATGTGGGCAGAACTGAAAAATTGTGTGTGTGAGCCAAGAGGCCTACAAGCCTGACTCAGTTACACCAGCTCTGTCACGAGGAATGGGCCAAAATTCACCCAACTTATTGTGGGAAGCTTGTGAAGGGCTACCTGAAATGGTTGACCCAAGTTAAACAATTTAAAGGCAATGCAACCAAATACTAATTGACTGTATGTAAACTTCTGACCCACTGGGAATGTGATGAAAGAAATAAAAGCTGAAATAAATTGTTCTCTCTACTATTATTCGGACATTTCACATTCTTAAAATAAAGTGGTGATCCTAACTGACCTAAGACAGGGGATTTTTACTAGGATTAAATGTCAGGAATTGTGAAAAACTGAGTTTAAATGTATTTGGCTGAGGTGTATGTAAACTTCCAACTTCAACTGTAGGTGTAATAATGTATAAAACTGGACCTATATGGGAATATATGTACACGTTAGTGCATTAATCATATTATATATACAGTATATAGTGGATTTTTTCCCTTTAAATACGTATTTTCTGTGATTGTATTTTAGGACAATAGGATAGAGTATGATTGAACCACAGTATTTCTATTGGCCAGTTTTATATTGTGTTGATTAAAATGGTGTGGATGTACGTGTTCAATCAAACGCTTGTTTTTTTAAATTATTATAATTAACTTCTAAATTTGACATTTGGAGAAACTGAATGATGCGGAACAGGAGGAGAGCAACCCAGGCTGTCAAAACACTTTGAAATGTGACGTTTGGAGAAACGTGGATAAACGTCAGAATATGAAGTCAAATTGGTAAACTTTGAGTTCTGTCACATCGCTGGATTACTTTCCACAGGTTCTTACAACCTATCACTACACACACCTGGCAACCCATCACTACACACACCTGGCAACCCATCACTATAGACACCTGGCAACCCATCACTACACACACCTGGCAACCCATCACTATACACACCTGGCAACCCATCACTACACACACCTGGCAACCCATCACTATACACACCTGGCAACCCATCACTATACACACCTGGCAACCCATCACTACACACACCTGGCAACCCATGACTACACACACCTGGCAACCCTCTTTATGCACACCTGGCAACCCTCATTCCAGGCACCTGGCAACCCTCATTATAGACACCTGGCAACCCTCATTACACACACCTGGCAACCCATCACTATACACACCTGGCAACCCATCACTACACACACCTGGCAACCCATCACTACACACACCTGGCAACCCTCTTTAAGCACACCTGGCAACCCTCATTCTAGGCACCTGGCAACCCTCATTATAGACACCTGGCAACCCTCATTAAACACACTTGGCAACCCTCACTACACACACCTGGCAACCCTCTTTATGCACCCTGGCAACTCTCATTATAGACACCTGGCAACCCTCATTACGTAAACTTGGCAACCCATCATTACACATACCTGGCAGCCCTCATTACACACACCTGGCAACCAATCATTATACAAGCCTGGCAACCCTCATTACTTCCATCATTACACACAGCTGGCAACCCATCATTACTCACACCTGGCAACCCATCATTACTCACACCTGGCAACCCATCATTACTCAAACCTGGCAACCCACAAGACTTACACCTGGCAACCCATCGTTTTTTCACACCTGGCAACCCTCATTACATACACCTGGCAACCCATCATTACTCACACACCTGGCAACCCATCATTACTCACACCTGGCAACCCATCATTACTCACACCTGGCAACCCATCATTACTCACACCTGGCAACCCTCATTACTCACACCTGGCAACCCATCATTACTCACACCTGGCAACCCATCATTACTCACACCTGGCAACCCATCATTATACACACCTGGCAACCCATCATTACACACACCTGGCAACCCATCATTACACACACCTGGCAACCCTCATTACTCACACCTGGCAACCCATCATTACACACACCTGGCAACCCATCATTACACCCACCTGCGCCGCATCATTAGACAGACCTGGACTTCCTCCCTGATTACTCCTCCTTTATCCAGCATCACCCTTCAGAACGTATTGGTTCAGTTTTCATGTCCAGACGCTGCTCTTGTTTTGTGTCGTGCTTGTTCATTAGTATTATTAAACTCACCATCTGCACCTGCTTCCCAGCTTCTACGTTACCAGATCTTGTGGCTTAATAACCAGAGATGAAGTTGATTGAGTCATTTTGTTTTTTGTTGTCTATGTGTCAGACTAAAACGCTGAAAAACCCACAGCCGTCATTATCGTATTTCAAAGCAGGATGATTTTCAGAACTGTTTGTATCAATGTCTGTGTGTTTTTTGTTTTTCATTAACAGTGATTGATTGATTAATCGTATATGTTTTACTAAAATCCGATCTGTTAGGAGTTGGATATACTGTGTTGCGTCTTTAAATGAGGCTGTTCCAGTTTAGAGGATTTATTGCAGTCTCCTAACCCAATCTTCCCTAACCTGGCAGTCATTCTGAATGTAGATTGATTGAAACTGTTGGATAACCTAACTCTGGCTGTAATTCCAATAGGAATTACACATCACTTTGCAAGCGAGCGTAATGTGACTTGCAGGCCTGTAAAACCAGGAGTTTCCCAATACCACTTCGTTAGAGTATAACGACTCCCTCTAAAAAGGCCCTATGATATATGGAATGTATTGTCATTAACGTTAAACGAAAGCTACTAAGGCTGGAACCGTTAGTACCATGGTAAAAAAATATATAATCTGAAGAACCCGTCGAGTGTGTGTGTGTGTGTGTGTGTGTGTGTGTGTGTGTGTGTGTGTGTGTGTGTGTGTGTGTGTGTGTGTGTGTGTGTGTGTGTGTGTGTGTGTGTGTGTGTGTGTGTGTGTGTGTGTGTGTGTGTGTGTGTGTGTGTGTGTGTGTGTGTTCAGGACCCTATGTAAACCAATGCCATTGATGGTCACACACCACCTATTATTGATCATCACAATGTTCCACTGAGGGACCCAGGGACTGTGACACCAAATCACACACACACACACACACACACACACATACACACACACACACAGTCACACACGCAAACATATGCACACACACACTGCCACAGAGAGAGAGCGAGAGCGAAAGAGAGAAAGAGAGAGAGACAGAGAGAGAGAGAATTAGAGAGAGAGAGCGAGAGACAGAGAGAGAGAGGGAGAGAATCAGAGAGAGAGAATTAGAGAGAGAGAGAGAAAGCGAGAGAGAGACAGAGAGAGAGAGGGAGAGAATCAGAGAGAGAGAATCAGAGAGAGAGAGAGAGAGAGAGAGAGAGAGAGGAGAGAATCAGAGAGAGAGAGGGAGAGAATCAGAGAGAGAGAGAGAGAGAGATGTAGACCAGATCACCTTTATTTAACCAGGGAGGCCAGTTGAGAACAAGTTCTCATTTACAACTGCGACATGACCAAGATAAAGTAAAGCAGTTCGACACAAAGAATAACACAGAGTTACACATGGAATAAACAAACATACAGTCAATAAAACAATAGATAAAGTCTATATACAGCATGTGCAAATCAGGTAGGATAAGGGAGGAAAGGCAATAAATAGGCCATGGTGGTGAAATAATTACAATATAGCAATTAAACACTGGAATAGTAGATGTGCAGAAGATGAATGTGCAAGTAGAGATACTGGGGTGCAAAGGAGCAAAATAAATAAATAAATACAGTATGGGGGCGAGGTAGTTGGATGGGCTGTTTACAGATGGGCTATGTACAGGTGCAGTGATCTGTGAGCTGCTCTGACAGCTGGTGCTTAAAGCTGGAGAGGGAGATATGGGTCTCCAGCTTCAGTGATTATTGCAGTTCGTTCCAGTCATTGACAGCAGAGAATTGGAAGAAAAGTCGGCCAAAGTAGGAATTGGCCCTGGGGGTGAACAGTGAGATATACCTGCCGAAGCGCGTGGGTTTGGCAACTTAATGCAATTCTACACTGACAACTTGATAACAGGCTACACTGATAACTGGAGCTTGGCTCCCAAGCATGTGATCATAATCAGTATTTTCTGCAAAAGTCCCCCAGCCTGCAGTAAACATGCTACTTGTCCCCCAGCCTGCAGTAAACAATCTATTTGTCCCCCAGCCTGCAGTAAACAATCTACTTGTCCCCCAGCCTGCAGTAAACAATCTATTTGTCACCCAGCCTACAGTAAACATCCTTAAAGGGCCATTTTACTTTAAAACACATTTTTATACATTTCACATCAATTGTTCATGAATAAAAATAATGAGCTCAAAATGTCATTGTTAAAAGAAAATGTATTAAAACCTTATATTTTGGGTCATGATATGATGAAAACAAGTTGTGCAAAACACACAAGGCTTTTCCACGTTATTTTATACTATTATCATTATTTAATTTATATATTCCTGATGCAAATATTAAGATTGAACATATCCCAGACTGCACCTTTAATATAATCTCATTACACAAACAGGATTATTTACCCCGCTGGGTGGGGGTGGGGGGGGGTGGGGGCTTCATAACTAGTGTGATTATGAGGAGGGTCTCAGGAGGGTCTCTCTGTGCCTCCTGCTTCCTGTGCCAGTGATGTCACCGGAACCATAGCAACGGTAGTC
>NC_060179.1:89015822-89028322 GCF_021184085.1 Oncorhynchus gorbuscha | reverse complement strand
TGTTTTCACTTTTTTAATTATGAGTTATTGTGTGTTGGTTTATGAGCAGCATTTTGTATATAATCAATTTGAGAATGCGGCTGTAACGTAACAAAATGTGGAAAAAGAGGAGGGGTCTGAAAACGTTCTGAATGTCCTGTAAATACAGTATCTGATGGGATATATAGAAGTTAGATAGAATAAATTATAGACGGTATGCGGATAGAACATTTAGTATATATCTGTAGAATGTGTAGGATAGATGGATAGAATAATATATTTACAGCTATAGTTAAATAGGATGAACCATGACTAGAATACAGTATGTACAGTGGGGAGAACAAGTATTTGATACACTGCCGATTTTGCAGGTTTTCCTACTTACAAAGCATGTAGAGGTACACTTCAACTGTGAGAGACGGAATCTAAAACAAAAATGTAGAAAATCCCAATGTATGATTTTTAAGTAATTAATTTGCATTTTTTGCATGACATAAGTATTTGATACATCAGAAAAGCAGAACTTAATATTTGGTACAGAAACATTTGTTTGCAATTACAGAGATCGTATGTTTCCTGTAGTTCTTGACCAGGTTTGCACACACTGCAGCAGGGATATTGGCCCACTCCTCCATACAGACCTTCTCCAGATCCTTCAGGTTTCGGGGCTGTTGCTGGTTAATACGGACTTTCAGCTCCATCCAACATTTTTTTATCGGGTTCAGGTCTGGAGACTCCAGGACCTTGAGATGCTTCTTACGGAGCCACTCCTTAGTTGCCCTGGCTGTGTGTTTCGGGGTTGTTGTCATGCTGGAAGACCCAGTAATGACCCATCTTCAATGCTCTTACTGAGGGAAGGAGGTTGTTGGCCAAGATCTCGCGATACATGGCCCCATCCATCCTCCCCTCGTTATGGTGCAGTCATCCTGTCCCCTTTGCAGAAAAGCATCCCGAAGAATGATGTTTCCACTTCCATGCTTCACGGTTGGCATGGTGTTCTTGGGTTTGTACTCATCCTTCTTCTTCCTCCAAACATGGCGGGTGGAGTTTAGACCAAAAAGTTATATGTTTGTCTCATCAGACCACATGACCTTCTCCCATTCCTCTTCTGGATCATCCAGATGGCCATTGTCAAACTTCAGCCGGGCCAGGACATGCGCTGGCTTGAGCAGGGGGACCTTGCGTGCGCTGCAGGATTTTAATCCATGACGGCGTAGTGTGTTACATATGAAGTGAATAGCAGTAGTTACAGTGGGACAAAAAAGTATTTAGTCAGCCACCAATTGTGCAAGTTTTCCCACTTAAAAAATATGAGAGAGGCCTGTAATTTTCATCATAGGTACACTTCAACTATGACAGACAAAATTAGAAAAAAAATCCAGAAAATCACATTGTAGGTTTTTTTTATGAATTTATTTGCAAATTATGGTGGAAAATAAATATGTGGTCAATATCTCAATACTTTGTTATATACCCTTTGTTGGCAATGACAGAGGTCAAACGTTTTCTGTAAGTCTTCACAAGGTTTTCATACACTGTTGCTGGTATTTTGGCCCAGTCCTCCATGCAGATCTCCTCTAGAGCAGTGATGTTTTGGGTCTGTTGCTGGGCAATACAGACTTTCAACTCCCTCCAAAGATGTTCTATGGGGTTGAGATCTGGAGACTGGCTAGGCCACTCCAGGCAAGATGTCGGTGGCTGGTTTTCCCTTTGCAGTCCGTGATTGTCCGTAGACCCTGCCTCATGTCTGATCCGTTGAATTGCGACTCCATTTAGTCCATTTAGTCACTGTACTGACATTTTGTCTTTTTGATTTCCTTATGGAGGGAATAACTACACGGTGTATTCGGCCATATTCCTAGTTACCTTTAAATGTTATATGTTAAATGTGGTGGAATGCTACTATCTATCCACGGTTTCTAGTTTGGGTAGGTTTTAATAGTCACAGTGGGAACAACATCTCCTATACATTTCCTGATAAATTCAGTCAGTTTTATCCATGTATTTGTGTCATTCTCAGATGCTAACCGGAACATATCCCAGTCTTGAAGCAATCTTGAAGCATGGATTCCAATTGGTCAGACCAGTGCTGAGTAGTCTGTAGCACGGGTACTTCCTGTTTCAATTTCTGCCTATAGGAAGCGAGGATCAAAATGGAGTCGTGATCAGATTTCCTAAAGGGATCAGATTTCCTTAGCAGTGGTCTAATGTCTTCTCAGAGTGAGTGCTACAGTCAATGTGTTGGTAGAACTTCGGTAGCATTTTCTTCAGATTAGCTTTGTTAAATTCTCCGGCTTCAATAAATGCGTGTTTTTTCCAGTTTGCATAAAGTCCAGTGTAGTTCTTTGAGGGCTGTAATAGCATCGGCTTGAGGGGGAATAAACATGGCTGTGACTATAACCGAAGATAATTCTCTTGGGAGGTAATACAGTTGGCATTTGATTTTAAGGTATTCTAGGTCGGCTGAACAAAAGGACTTGAGTTTCTGTACGTTATGACATACACACCAAGAGTAGTTAATCATGAAACCTTACACCCCCTTCTTCTTCTTCCCAGAGATATCTTTATTCCTGTCTGCGCAATGAACTGAGAACCCAACTGGCTGTACAGACTCAGACAATAATCCCGAGAGAGCCATGTTTCCGTAAAACAGAATACGTTAGAATCACTGATGTCTCGCTGGAAGGCGATTCTCACCCTGAGATCGTCCACTTTATATTATTCAGAGACTGAATATTAGCGAGTAATATACTCAGAAGCGGTGGGTGGTGTGAACGCTTCCTGAGTCGGGCTAGGAGTCCACTCCGAATACCTCATCTACGCCGCCGTTGTTTTGGGTCTGCCTCTGGAATCAGTTCAATTGCCCTGGGGGGGGGGGGGGTACGGGCATAGGATCCAACTCGGGAAAGTCGTATTCCTGGTCGTAATGCTTGTCACCACTCTAATATGCAAAAGTTATTTCCGGTTGTATGTAATAACACAAAACATTGTCTGGGCGAATAATGTAAGAAATAACACGTAAAATAACAACATACCGAGAAGTTGGGTAGAAGTACGACACCATCTTATTGATATGGGACAGGTACAGAGGCTAGGACCTTATTGATATGGGACAGGTAAAGAGGCTAGGACCTTATTGATATGGGACAGGTAAAGAGGCTAGTCTGGACCTTATTGATATGGGACAGGTAAAGAGGCTAGTCTGTACCTTATTGATATGGGACAGGACAAAGGCTAGTCTGTACCTTATTGATATGGGACAGGTAAAGAGGCTAGTCTGTATCTTATTGATATGGGACAGGTACAGAGGCTAGTCTGTACCTTATTGATATAGGACAGGTAAAGAGGCTAGTCTGTACCTTATTGATATGGGACAGGTACAGAGGCTAGTCCGTATCTTATTGATATGGGACAGGTACAGAGGCTAGTCTGTACCTTATTGATATGGGACTGGTACAGAGGCTAGGACCTTATTGATATGGGACTGGTACAGAGGCTAGGACCTTATTGATATGGGACAGGTAAAGAGGCTAGTCTGGACCTTATTGATATGGGACAGGTAAAGAGGCTAGTCTGTACCTTATTGATATGGGACAGGACAGAGGCTAGTCTGTACCTTATTGATATGGGACAGGTACAGAGGCTAGTCTGTACCTTATTGATATGGGACAGGTACAGAGGCTAGTCTGTACCTTATTCATATGGGACAGGTACAGATGCTAGGGCCTTATTGATATGGGACAGGTAAAGAGGCTAGTCTGTACCTTATTGATATGGGACAGGTACAGAGGCTAGTCTGTACCTTATTGATATGGGACTGGTACAGAGGCTAGGACCTTATTGATATGGGACTGGTACAGAGGCTAGGACCTTATTGATATGGGACAGGTAAAGAGGCTAGTCTGTACCTTATTGATATGGGACAGGACAGAGGCTAGTCTGTACCTTATTGATATGGGACAGGTAAAGAGGCTAGTCTGTATCTTATTGATATGGGACAGGTACAGAGGCTAGTCTGTACCTTATTGATATAGGACAGGTAAAGAGGCTAGTCTGTACCTTATTGATATGGGACAGGTACAGAGGCTAGTCCGTATCTTATTGATATGGGACAGGTACAGAGGCTAGTCTGTACCTTATTGATATGGGACAGGTAAAGAGGCTAGGACCTTATTGATATGGGACAGGTAAAGAGGCTAGTCTGTACCGTATTGATATGGGACAGGTACAGAGGCTAGTCTGTACCTTATTGATATGGGACAGGTACAGAGGCTAGTCTGTACCTTATTGATATGGGACAGGTACAGAGGCTAGTCTGTACCTTATTCATATGGGACAGGTACAGATGCTAGGGCCTTATTGATATGGGACAGGTAAAGAGGCTAGTCTGTACCTTATTGATATGGGACAGGTACAGAGGCTAGTCTGTACCTTATTAATATGGGACAGGTACAGATTCTTGTCATGCAGGTGAATGAGGACCCAATAGCGACTTGGCGAAAACAGAGTATTTAATCCAGAATAAACTTTACAAAACAAAAAGCATAATACTACACGTAAAGACGAGAACGGACTGGAGACTTGATCGAGAACTGCAGGTTGCCTCGGGAAGGCACTTGAACCTAGCAGACTCAGACACCTGCTCACCACGCAGCATCTGAGGGAAACACGACACGACAGGGCAAAACATAGACACAGCACGGTGAATTATAAATGAGGATCCGACAGGGCAGGTACGGGAAACAAGGAGTGAAATAGGGACTCTAATCAGGGAAAAGGATCGGGAACAGGTGTGGGAAGACTAAATGATGATTAGGGGAATAGGAACAGCTGGGAGCAGGAACGGAACGATAGAGAGAAGAGAGAGCGAGAGAGTGAGAGAGGGAGGGGGAGAGAGAGGGATAGAAAGAGGGAAAGAACCTAATAAGACCAGCAGAGGGAAACGAATAGAATGGGAAGCACAGGGACAAGACAAGATAATAAATGACAAAACATGACAATTCTAGGGCCTTATTGATATGGGACAGGTACAGAGGCTAGTCTGTACCTTATTGATATGGGATAGGTACAGAGGCCACAAACATGTGTTTGGGCATACAGGCATTGTTGTAGGCAGAGGAAACACCTTGTCACATTTTAGGAAGGCCCACAGAGTCAAACCAACTATTTAGTGTGGTATTTATATGTTCAGTTGCTTGAAGGTTGTTTTGATTGACCTTCAGGAATTGTTCTTGATGACTTCAAAAATTCTTGTTATTTTGTTTAATTTCTGATATTCAAGGCAAATTCATTTTTTTATCTCAAAGGGACAGGAGTTTTGCAGTTTTAATTTCAAACATACTGTATTTTATAATGCAGTGATCTTTGATATATTTTATGTACAGTACATCTGACTGATTTAATAAAATCACATATGCAGTTGCTTTTGACCAAGCGAATGAGATAAACAGACCATTTTTTGTTAATTACTAATGAATCTGTGATGTACCCCTCAGTGACGTGTTTTGCTCTTACTATGAAGGACAGTGCATTCCTTTCTATCTTGCTTAACTAAGTATATTTACATATCTAAAGAAGACAATGCTACCCGCCGAAAGGACCCTCATGAAGTGATTCTGCCAGGACTGTGACCTGCTGCTCTGAAGATTGTCAACAGTGACTTTAGTGCTTTCAGGTTTTGAAACACTTCAGTCTGATCCAGAATCAGATGTGTTCAAGGGAGGATTATGTAGGGCAGGATTAAACAATGTTCTATGTGTTGTCTTAGGTCACACTGTGTTGATCTCACCAGCCCTCATTGTCTCCCCTCTGAGAATCAGAGGTAACATACTGCAGGTCTGATATCTGATTGGAGGTTAACTTTACAGTAACGCTATTGGTCAATAACAACAGTATTTGAATCCAAACAACTCAGATGGTTATAGCAGGGTTCATCGTTCATCATTCAATCTCTTATGTTGCTGACTTGCTGTGGTGATATACTCTTTCTTTCTTTCACTCCCTCTCTCCCTCTCCCATTCTCTCTCTCTCACTCTCTCCCTCTTCCTCTCTCCCATTCTCTCTCCCACTCTCTCCCTCTTCCTCTCTCCCATTCTCTCTCCCACTCTCTCCCACTCTCTCCCTCTCTCCCATTCTCTCTCCCACTCTCTCCCTCTTTCTCCCTCTCTCCCATTCTCTCTCCCACTCTCTCCCTCTCTTCCTCTCTCCCGTTCTCTCTCCCACTCTCTCCCTCTTCCTCTCTCCCATTCTCTCTCCCACTCTCTCCCACTCTCTCCCTCTCTCCCATTCTCTCTCCCACTCTCTCCCTCTCTCTCCCTCTCCCATTCTCTCTCTCTCACTCTCTCCCTCTTCCTCTCTCCCATTCTCTCTCCCACTCTCTCCCTCTTCCTCTCTCCCATTCTCTCTCCCACTCTCTCCCACTCTCCCATTCTCTCTCCCACTCTCTCCCTCTCTTCCTCTCTCCCGTTCTCTCTCCCACTCTCTCCCTCTCTTCCTCTCTCCCGTTCTCTCCCTCTCTTCAGTTCTCTCTCTCCCACTCTCTCCCTCCCGTTCTCTCTCCCCCAATCTCTCTCTCCCACTCTCCCCCGTTCTCTCATACCCACTCTCTCCCTCTCTTCCGTTCTCTTTCTTCAACTCTCTCTCTCTCTTCCTCTCTCCTGTACTCTCTCTCCAACTCTCTCTCTCTTCCTCTCTCGCTCCCTGCCCCTCCTCTCTCTACATCAATTTTAAGTATATAAACAATAAAAATGCACAGTATACAAAAGTTACAAAATAATAAAGACATTGCAAATGTCATATTATGTGCAAATAGTACAAAAAGGGGAAAGAAATAAGCACAAATATGGGATGTATTTACAATGGTGTTTGTTCTTAACTGGTTGCCCTTTTCTTGTGGCAACAGGTCATAAATATTGCTGCTGTGATGGCACACTGTGGTATTTCACCCAGTAGATATGGGAATTTATCAAAATTGGGTTTGTTTTCAAATTCTTTGTGGGTCTGTGTAATATGACAGAAATATTTGTCTCTAATATGGTCATACATTTGGCAGGAGGTTAGGAAGTGCAGATCAGTTTCTACCTCATTTTGTGGGCAGTGAGCACATAGCCTGTCTTCTCTTAAACCTTTTTGGGCTGAAATCTTGTTAACGGGATAATATGACAACAGCCGGTGAAAGCGCCAAATTCAAAACAACAGAAATCTCGTAATTAAAACGTACATGTATTTTATACCGTTTTAAAGGTCATCTTGTTGTTAATCCCACCACAGTGTCCGATTTCAAATATGCTTTACAGCAAAAGCACCACAAACAATTATATTAGGTTATCACCAAGCCACAAAAAAAACAGCCATTTTTTCAAGCCAAAGATAGCAGTCACAAAAAACACAAATAGAAATAAAATGAAACAGACAAACTAGCAGGCCTACAGGTAACCTCGGGTGAACTAGTTCAGGTAACCTCAGGTTTAAAAAAAAGAAGATAAATTGAATCACTAACCTCAGATGACACTCATAGGACTACATGTAGTTTTTTTTTGATAAAGTTCATATTTATTTTAAAATCTGAGTTTACATTGGCGCATTACATTCACTAGTTCCAAAAACATCCAGTGATTTTGCATAGCCACATCATTCAACAGAAATACTCATCATAAATGTACATGATAATACAAGTTATACACATGGAATTATAGATAGAGAGATATACTTCTCCTTAATGCAACCGCTGTGTCAGAATTCCCAAAAACTTTACGGAAAAAGCAAACCGTGCAATAATCTGAGACGGCGCTCAGAAAATTAGTCAACATAAACAAGAAATTACATGATAAATATTCCCTTACCTTTGATGATCTCCATCAGAAAGCACTCCCAGGAATCCCAGGTCCACAAAAAAATGTTTTTGTTCGATGATGTCTGTTATTTATGTCCAAATACCTCCTTTTGTTAGCGCGTTTGGTAAACATATCCAAACGCTCGTTCTGGTCAGCGTTACGTCAGACAAAAACTTCAAAAAGTTTTATTACCGGTCGAAGAAAAATTTCAAACTAAGTACAGAATCAATAATTAGGATGTTTTTAACATATATCTTCAATAAAGTTCACACCGGAGTACTCCTTTGTGTCTTGAGGAGCCATGGAACACAAGTGGATATTATGAGGAATGCGCATTACCAGAAAATGGCTGACTGCCAGACTGCCAGAAACCTGATTCATTCTGTTGTCATTCAGTCCCACAACACAGTAGAAGCCTCATTCAAATGTATATAGATGGTTGACATCGAGTGGAAGCCCAAGGAAGTGCAACTTCATTCATATCTCAAGGGGATTTCAATGGGAACTGTGTTGAATACATACCAGCCTCAAATTTCTCACTTCCTGTTTGGATTTCTCCTTGGGTTTTTGCCTGCCATATGAGTTCTGTTATACTCACAGACATAATTCAAACAGTTTAAAAAACTTCAGAGTGTTTTCTATCCAATACTATTAATATTTTAGCAACTGAGACTGAGGAGCAGGCCATTTATTTTGGGCACCTTATTCATCCAAGGGACTCAATGATGCCCCCCCGCCATAAGACGTTTTAAGAGCCAGGTCTGCCTACTACAGCCTTTCTCAATAGCAAGGCTATTGAGTCTGTACACAGTCAAATATTTTCTTAAGTTTGGGTCAGTCACAGTGATCAGGTATTCTACCACTGTGTACCCTCTGTTTAGGGCCAAATAGCTTTCTAGTTTGCTCTAATGTTTTTTTATTATTTCCAATGTGTCAAGTAATTATCTTATTGTTTTCTCATGACTAAGTTGAGTCTAATTGTGCTGCTGTCCTGGGGCTCTGTGGGGTGTGTTTGTGTTTGTGAACAGAGCCCCAGGACCAGCTTGCTTAGAGGACTCTTCTCCAGGTTCATCTCTCTGTAGGTGATGGCTTTGTTATGGAAGGTTTGGGAATCGTTTCCTTTTAGGTGGTTGTAGAATTTAATGTCTCTTTTCTGGATTTTGATAATTAGTGGGTATCGGCCTAATTCTGCTCCGCATGCATTATTTGGTGTTCTACGTTGTACACTGAGGATATTTTTGCAGACATTTGCATGCAGAGTCTCAATTTGGTGTTTGTCCCATTTTGTGAATTATTGGTTGGTGAGCGGACCCCAGACCTCACAACCCTAATACCCCAATATCTCAGTCCTTCAGATCGGACTGCTGCTGCAGGCATTTTTGTCTAATCAGATACACAGAAAATCTCAGATTGCGCAGATTGGCACAACGCACATAGTTTCGCGCTCCACTTTCCTCCAGTGCTTATTTAGCAAGCTTGATAACACATCACCCCGTCAAACTATCGCTGTAGTCCTAAACATCTGACTGCTGTAGTATTGGAAAGTAGACTATTATTTAGTCTGATCAACTGTAGGCCACTAACAACAGTAGCTGCATAGTGGAACACCAGGTGGGTGATTCCCCTCTCATCAGGGACTGATTTAGACCTGGGACACCAGGTGGGTGATTCCCCTCTAATCAGGGACTGATTTAGACCTGGGACACCAGGTGGGTGATTCCCCTCTAATCAGGGACTGATTTAGACCTGGGACACCAGGTGGGGGATTCCCCTCTAACCAGGGCCTGGTTTAGACCTGGGACACCAGGTGGGTGATTCCCCTCTAATCAGGGACTGATTTAGACCTGGGACACCAGGTGGGTGATTCCCCTCTAATCAGGGACTGATTTAGACCTGGGACACCAGGTGGGTGATTCCCCTCTAATCAGGGACTGATTTAGACCTGGGACACCAGGTGGGTGATTCCCCTCTAATCAGGGACTGATTTAGACCTGGGACACCAGGTGGGTTATTTCCCCTCTAATCAGGGCCTGATTTAGACCTGGGACACCAGGTGGGTGATTCCCCTCTAATCAGGGACTGATTTAGACCTGGGACACCAGGTGGGTGCAATTAATTATCAGGTAGAACAGAAAGCCAGAAGAATCGGGTAAAAGTTGAATACCCCTGCTTTGACTAGCCTACATGCGCACTGTCCTTCTGGCCAGGGTAAACAAAGAGGCAACGTTGTGTGTTTATATTGTTTGTGAGAAAATGGGAATGGGATGAAAATGTTGGTTTATATTCAAACTCTGACGAGACTTTTTTTTAATCCAAAATTATTAACTGGAATTAATCAATAAGCACAATAGCAGAAATAGAAAATAGTACATGTTTATTTAGGCCTACAGTTGCATAGTGCAGGACTACACCTGGGTAGGTTAGCAGATCAGGAAAAACAATATTTTCCACAACACCACTCCGGGACCTGTTGTTTCACCTCTGATACTGAATAATATGGTAGTTTAGATCTCAGGCAGATGGGATGCTTTAAAATATCACATAATAAGATAGAACAGAACAGAATACACAGTATTTATTTATTTTATTTCCCAGCGCTGGGAAAATATTGGACAGAACACACATTGGGTTATTTTGATGTAACATGTTGGGTCGTTTGGATCATGGGTTAATGTAGCAATCATTTGTCAGGGGACGTGAAGCTGAAGGTAAACCGTACCAGTTGGGTTTTTATTAACAGTTGTCAGGGGACGTAAAGCTGAAGGTAAACCGTACCAGTTGGGTTTTTATTAACAGTTGTCAGGGGACGTGAAGCTGAAGGTAAACCGTACCAGTTGGGTTTTTATTAACAGTTGTCAGGGGACGTAAAGCTGAAGGTAAACCGTACCAGTTGGGTTTTTATTAACAGTTGTCAGGGGACGTGAAGCTGAAGGTAAACCGTACCAGTTGGGTTTTTATTAACAGTTGTCAGGGGACGTGAAGCTGAAGGTAAACCGTACCAGTTGGGTTTTTATTAACAGTTGTCAGGGGACGTGAAGCTGAAGGTAAACCGTACCAGTTGGGTTTTTATTAACAGTTGTCAGGGGACGTGAAGCTGAAGGTAAACCGTACCAGTTGGGTTTTTATTAACAGTTGTCAGGGGACGTGAAGCTGAAGGTAAACCGTACCAGTTGGGTTTTTATTAACAGTTGTCAGGGGACGTGAAGCTGAAGGTAAACCGTACCAGTTGGGTTTTTATTAACAGTTGTCAGGGGACGTGAAGCTGAAGGTAAACCGTATCAGTTGGGTTTTCATTAACGTTCATACAGGGTCTTGTTTAAGGATGCGTGGCCTGTTTGGCCCGTGCCTTTTAAATAGTTATTTTGGGCCACCCGTGCAAGTAAATGTAATTCCTGCTTATCAACAGCAAATTGAAATTTTCCTTGTGTTTACATAATTTAATCTAAAATTAATAACAGAATTGTTTACATATTGTTTACATATTGTAACAAAGTGGTAACGATCTGAGCCACATTAAATGTACAAAAGTGCTCAAGCTTTTCGTGATCACAATACAACAAAACAGATTATGACATTTACTGTCACGGGTGGCCAAAAATAAACATCTGAAAGCCACACCCATCATAAGCCACGCCTCCAGTTTTCTGATCTGATTCACTGGGTCATATCTCAATAACCCAGCATCAACATACCAAGCTTGCTCTTTTTAACCCCCTAGAGTCGATTGGCACACCGGTGCGTCAATCTAATTATTTACGTAATAAAAAATCCACATCAAAATCCATCATTTTCAGTTAGTCATATGTTGTTGTTTTCTTTCGTCTCAAGCCAACGTATCCACCGATGTCACACTTTCGCATCTGCGGTGAAAGGTGGCGGTGTTTGTCAGACCATCTGCGGTGAAAGGTTGCGGCGTTTGTCAGACCATCTACGGTGAAAGGTGGCGGTGTTTGTCAGACCAAGAGATTCCATCTGCGGTGAAAGGTGGCAGTGTTTGTCAGACCATCTGCGGTGAAAGGTGTTTGTCACACCGTCTGCGGTGAAAGGTGGCGGTGTTTGTCAGACCATCTGCGGTGAAAGGTGTTTGTCAGACCATCTGCGGTGAAAGGTGGCGGTGTTTGTCAGACCATCTGTGGTGAAAGGTGGCGGTGTTTGTCAGACCATCTGCGGTGAAAGGTGTTTGTCAGACCATCTGCGGTGAAAGGTGGCGGTGTTTGTCAGACCATCTGCGGTGAAAGGTGGCGGTGTTTGTCCGACCGGTCTTCTCTCTAAAACATCTGTAGCGACCTACAAACTATTATGTTCCAAAATTATGGAAAGCGAAGACGCTTACGAACACGAAACGGTTTCTACATTTTGCGGTGTCAGGGGCCGTGAAGCTGAAGGTAAACGGTATCAGTAATAAAAAATTAATGGAAGTATGAAGGTAGCTTTGTGCCATCACAAAAAAAGGGGGATTAAATATGTCTAAAAATATATATTTTTCCTCCTGAGCTATATATATATATGCTATATGTGACCGACCGGCTCGATTCGGTCTAATGTTGCAACATTTAAAATTGTGTTTTTTACATTGGCTAATAGTAGAGACTCAGAGCTTGAAAATGTTAGATCATACACTGCATTTTGAGGAACAATGGGAAAGTCATTCTTCTTTGAAAGTTGATAAACTTGTAAAGTGAGAAAATG
>NC_060179.1:88953322-89010822 GCF_021184085.1 Oncorhynchus gorbuscha | reverse complement strand
ATAGGGCAATGCATGCACACTACTCTATATAACTCCATGGTAATAATACAGGGTGGAGGGGCCTCCTTTCAATCCGGGTCCTTCACCCAGACAGGTTCCTCACCCGGACAGGTCCTTCACCCAGACAGGTTCCTCACCCAGACAGGTTCCTCACCCAGACAGGTTCTTCACCCAGACAGGTTCCTCACCCAGACAGGTTCTTCACCCAGACAGGTTCCTCACCCAGACAGGTTCCTCACCCAGACAGGTTCCTCACCCAGACAGGTTCTTCACCCAGACAGGTTCCTCACCCAGACAGGTTCTTCACCCAGACAGGTTCCTCACCCAGACAGGTTCCTCACCCAGACAGGTTCTTCACCCGGACAGGTCCTTCACCCAGACAGGTTCCTCACCCAGACAGGTTCCTCAACCAGACACAGAAACATTCCTCACCCAGACAGAGCTGAGTAGTTGAGCACGACAAACAACAACCAGTATGAAACGTGAGTACATGCCTTTTACGTTATCAACTCAGCAACAACAACAAAAACATCCTTTTTTCGGGACCCTGTCTTTCAAAGATATATCGTAAAAATACAAATAATTTCATAGATCTTCATTGCAAAGGGTTTAATTAAAGAAGTCTCGAGGTATTGCTCGCCTGAGGTAGAGTACCGTATGATAAGCTATGGACCACACTATCTACCAAGAGAGTTCTCATCTATATTATTCGTAGCCTTCTATTTACCAACACAGAACGAAGCTGGCGCTAAGACCATTCTCAACCAACTCTATAAGGCCATAAGCAAAGAAGAAAATGCTCACCCAGAAGTGGCGCTCCTAGTGGCCGGGGACTTTAATGCAGGCAAACTTAAATCAGTTCTACTAATTGTTTTGTGCAACCAGGTGAAAAAAAAGCTCTGGACCACCTTTACTCCACACACAGAGATGCGTACAAAGCTCTCCCCCACCCTCCATTTGGCAAATCGGACCATAATTCTATCCTCCTGACAAAAACAAAAACTAAAGCAGGAAATACCAGTGACTCGCTCAATATGGAAGTGGTCAGATGATGCAGATGCTACGCTACAGGAGTATTTTGCTAGCACAGACTGGAATATGTTCCATGATTCATCAAATGGTATACCACCTCAGTCATCGGCTTCATGAATAGGTGCATCGATGACGTCGTCCCCACAGTGACTGTATGTACATATCCCAACCAGAAGCAATGGATTACAGGCAACATCCGCATCGAGCTAAAGGCTAGAGCTGCCGATTTCAGGGAGCAGGAGACTAATCCGGATGCTTATACGAAATCCTGCTATGCCCTCAGACGAACCATCAAACAAGCAAAGTGTCAATACAGGACTAAGATTGAATCCTACTACACCGGCTCTGACGCTCGTCTGATGTGGCTTGAAAACTATTATGGGAAATCCAGACACGAGATGCTTAGTGATGCAAGCCTACCAGATGAGCTAAATGGCTTTTATACTCGCTTCGAGGCAAGCAACACTGAAGCATGCACAAGAGCACCAGCTGTTCTGGATATCTGTGTGACACTGCTCTCGGTAGCCGATGTGAACAAAACCTTTAAACAGGTCAACATTCACAAAGCCGCTGGGCCAGATAGATTGCCAGGACGTGTACTCAAAGCATCCGCGAACCAACTGTCAAGTGTCTTCACTGACATTTTCAACCTCTCCCTGACCGAGTCTGTAATAGCTACATGTTTCAAGCAGACCACCATAGTCCCTATGCCCAAGGAAGCGAAGGTAACCTGCCTAAATTATTATCACCCCGTGGCACTCACGTCGGTAGCCATGAAGTGCTTTGAAAGGCTGGTCATGGTACACATCTGCAGCATCCTCCCCCACGCCAATTCACATGCCGCACCAACAGATGACGCAATCTCTTCACACTGCCCTTTCTCACCTGGATAAAAGGAACACCTGTGTGAGAATGCTGTTCATTGACTACAGCTCAGCATTCACTGGGGCCCCTCAGGTGTGTGTACTTGGTCCCCTCCCATATTCCCTGTTCACCCACGACTGCATGGCCAAACACGACTCCAACACCATCATTAAGTTTACTGACGACACAACAGTGGTAGGCCTGATCACCGACAACGATGAGACAGCCTATAGGGACGAGGTCAGAGACCTGGCCGTGTGGTGGCAGGACAACAACATCTCCCTCAATTTGAGCAAGACAAAGGAGCTGATTGTGGACGACAGGAAAAGGTGGGCCAAACTGGCCCCCATTAATAACATCGACGGGGCTGAGTGGAGCGGGTTGAGAGTTTAAAGTTCCTTGGTGTCCACATCACCAATGAACGACCATGGTCCAAACACACGCATGGGGCATCAGGTAGCCTAGTAGTTAGTGCGTTGGACTAGTAACCAAAAGTTTGCAAGATTGAATCCCCGAGCTAACAAGTTAAAAATATGTTGTTCTGCCCCTGAACAAGGTAGTTTACCCACTGTTCCTAGGCCGTCATTGTCTAAGTCCAAGTCAAGGACCAAGAGGCTTCTCAACAGCTTCTACCCCCCAAAGCCATTAGACAGCTGACCCCCCCTCCTTCTTGTACACTGCTGCTACTCTCTGTTTATTATCTATGCATAGTCACTTCACCCCCACCAACATGTACAGATTACCTCAATGAGCCTGTACCCCCGCACACTCAGTACCGGTGCCCCCTGTATATAGCCTCCACATTGACTCAGTACCGGTGTCCCCTGTATATATCCTCCACATTGACTCTGTACCGTAATACCCTGTATATAGCCTCCACATTGACTCAGTACCGGTGCCCCCTGTATATAGCCTCCACACTGACTCAGTACCGGTGCCCCCTGTATATAGCCTCTACATTGACTCAGTACCGGTGTCCCCTGTATATATCCTCCACATTGACTCTGTACCGTAATACCCTGTATATAGCCTCCACATTGACTCTGTACTGGTACCCCCCTGTATATAGCCTCCACATTGACTCTGTACTGGTACCCCCCTGTATATAGCCTCTACACATACTCTGTACTGTAATACCCTGTATATAGCCTCCACATTGACTCTGTACTGTAATACCCTGTATATAGCCTCCACATTGACTCTGTACTAGTACCCCCTGTATATAGCCTCCACATTGACTCTGTACTGGTACCCCCTGTATATAGCCTCCACATTGACTCTGTACCGTAATACCCTGTATATAGCCTCCACAATGACTCTGTACTGGTACCCCCCTGTATATAGCCTCCACACCTACTCTGTACTGTAATACCCTGTATATAGCCTCCACATTGACTCTGTACTGGTACCCCCCTGTATATAGCCTCCACATTGACTCTGTACTGGTACCCCCCTGTATATAGCCTCTACACCTACTCTGTACTGTAATACCCTGTATATAGCCTCCACATTGACTCTGTACTGTAATACCTTGTATATAGCCTCCACATTGACTCTGTACTGGTACCCCCTGTATATAGCCTCCACATTGACTCTGTACTGGTACCCCCTGTATATAGCCTCCACATTGACTCTGTACTGGTACCCCCTGTATATAGCCTCCACATTGACTCTATACCGTAATACCCTGTATATAGCCTCCACATTGACTCTGTACTGTAATACCCTGTATATAGCCTCCACATTGACTCTGTACCGGTACCCCCTGTATATAGCCTCCACATTGACTCTGTACTGGTACCCCCTGTATATAGCCTCCACATTGACTCTATACCATAATACCCTGTATATAGCCTCCACATTGACTCTGTACCGGTGTCCCCTGTATATAGCCTCCACATTGACTCTGTACTGTAATACCCTGTATATAGCCTCCACGTTGACTCTGTACCGGTACCCCCTGTATATAGCCCCCACATTGACTCTGTACTGGTACCCCCTGTATATAGCCTCCACATTGACTCTATACCGTAATACCCTGTATATAGCCTCCACATTGACTCTATACCGTAATACCCTGTATATAGCCTCTACACCTACTCTGTACTGTAATACCCTGTACATAGCATCCACATTGACTCTGTACCGGTACCCCCTGTATATAGCCTCCACATTGACTCTGTACTGGTACCCCCTGTATATAGCCTCCACATTGACTCTATACCGTAATACCCTGTATATAGCCTCCACATTGACTCTATACCGTAATACCCTGTATATAGCCTCTACACCTACTCTGTACTGTAATACCCTGTACATAGCCTCCACATTGACTCTGTACTGTAATACCCTGTATATAGCCTCCACATTGACTCTGTACTGTAATACCCTGTATATAGCCTCCACATTGACTCTGTACTGTAATACCCTGTATATAGCCTCCACACTGACTCTGTACTGTTATACCCTGTATATAGCCTCTACACCTACTCTGTACTGTAATACCCTGTATATAGCCTCCACATTGACTCTATACCGTAATACCCTGTATATATCCTCTACACCTACTCTGTACTGTAATACCCTGTATATAGCCTCCACACTGACTCTGTACTGTAATACCCTGTATATAGCCTCTACACCTACTCTGTACTGTAATACCCTGTATATATCCTCTACACCTACTCTGTACTGTAATACCCTGTATATAGCCTCCACACTGACTCTGTACCGTAATATCCTGTATATAGCCTCCACATTGACCCTGTACTGGTACCCCCCTGTATATAGCCTCCACATTGACTCTATACCGTAATACCCTGTATATATCCTCTACACCTACTCTGTACTGTAATACCCTGTATATAGCCTCACTAGTGTTATTGTTATTGTGTTACTTCTGTTATAACTTTTTATTGTATCCTACTTGGTAAATATTTTCTTCTTCTTGAACTGCACTGTTGGTTAAGGGCTTGTCAGTAAGCATTTCAAAGTAAAGATCGACACTTGTTGTATTCAGCATTTCACGGTAAAGATCGACACTTGGTGTATTCAGCATTTCACGGTAAAGATCGACACTTGTTGTATTCAGCATTTCACGGTAAAGATCGACACTTGTTGTATTCAGCATTTCACGGTAAAGATCGACACTTGTTGTATTCAGCATTTCACGGTAAAGATCGACACCTGTTGTATTCAGCATTTCACGGTAAAGATCGACACTTGTTGTATTCAGCATTTCAACGAAAAGATCGACACTTGTTGTATTCAGCATTTCACGGTAAGATCGACACTTGTTGTATTCAGCATTTCACGGTAAGATCGACACTTGTTGTATTCAGCATTTCACGGTAAAGATCGACACTTGTTGTATTCAGCATTTCAATGTAAAGATCGACACTTGGTGTATTCAGCATTTCACGGTAAAGATCGACACTTGGTGTATTCAGCATTTCACGGTAAAGATCGACACTTGTTGTATTCAGCATTTCACGGTAAAGATAGAAACTTGGTGTATTCAGCATTTCACGGTAAAGAACGACACTTGTTGTATTCAGCATTTCATGGTAAAGATCGACACTTGTTGTATTCAGCATTTCACGGTAAAGATCGACACTTGTTGTATTCAGCATTTCACGGTAAGATCGACACTTGTTGTATTCAGCATTTCACGGTAAGATCGACACTTGTTGTATTCAGCATTTCACGGTAAAGATCGACACTTGTTGTATTCAGCATTTCACGGTAAGATCGACACTTGGTGTATTCAGCATTTCATGGTAAGATCGACACTTGGTGTATTCAGCATTTCATGGTAAGATCGACACTTGGTGTATTCAGCATTTCATGGTAAGATCGACACTTGGTGTATTCAGCATTTCATGGTAAGATCGACACTTGGTGTATTCAGCATTTCATGGTAAGGTCTACACTTGTTGTATTCAGCACATGTGACTAATAAAGTTTGATTTGATTTTGTCGACCACACCTCCTCTGTCCTTATTGCTTAAATATGGTGCGATATTTACAGTATTATGGTGATATAGTTGTATATATACAGTGGGGCAAAAAATTATTTAGTCAGCCACCAATTGTGCAAGTTCTCCCACTTAAAAAGATGAGAGAGGCCTGTAATTTTCATCATAGGTACACTTCAACTATGACAGACAAAATGAGAAGAAAAAAATCCAGAAAATCACATTGTAGGATTTTTAATGAATTTGTTGGTAAATTATGGTGGAAAATACGTATTTGGTCAATAACAAAAGTTTATAATAACTAAAATTGATCTCAATACTTTGTTATATACCCTTTGTTGGCAATGACAGATGTTTTCATACACTGTTGCTGGTATTTTGGCCCATTCCTCCATGCAAATCTCCTCTAGAGCAGTGATGTTTTGGGGCTGTTGCTGGGCATATATATTTAGACAATTTGCAATAATTCCAAGGACCATTTACCCAGCAGCATCCAGTAGACATGGATACACAGCGCTCAATACACACAATCATTAGAGCATCTAGTCGAGACCAGATCTGATTCTTGCAATGACAGAGGTATGACTAAATACTTTTTTTACACAGTACCAGACATTTTACACACAATACCCCATAATGCCATCACAATACCCCATAATGACATCACAATACACCATAATGACATCACAATACCCCATAATGACATCACAATACCCCATAATGACACCACAATACCCCATAATGACATCACAATACCCCATAATGACATCACAATACCCCATAATGACATCACAATACCCCATAATGACATCACAATACCCCATAATGACAGTAAAAAAAATATTTAAACATCTAATTTTCATAACAAAGTTCGACAAAACATGTTTTCAATTGGTCATTATGGGGTTTTGTGATGTCATTATGGGGTATTGTGATGTCATTATGGGGTCTTGTGATGTCATTATGGGGTATTGTGTGTAGATGGGTGAGCAAATTATTGTTGATCAATTTTTAAATTCAGGCTGTAACTCAACATGTGGAATAAGTCAAGGGGTATGAATAGTTTCTGAAAGCGCTGTACTCATGCCATTGAGGGAACATTTGTTTGTCTCTTGGACCCTGAGGGTCTGGGCCAGCCTCCAGAGCCCTGACTTGAGATAACTTTAGTCCTCTCTTTCATTTGCACCTTCTCACCACCACCAGACCTTTTCATCAGGAGACATTACCTGGAGGAACAACCAGCAGCTGTGCCTTTCACCTCCCAGCGTCTGTACAACACCAGCCCCCGCCACCGCCCAACGCCTTCACACCTCCTACACATTCAGCGCAGAGCTGGCTGTGTGATGGAGAAAGAGAGAGACAGAGAGACAGAGAGACAGAGAGTCAGAGAGACAGCGAGTCAGAGAGACAGAGAGACAGAGAGTCAGAGAGTCAGAGAGTCAGAGAGACAGAGAGACAGAGAGTCAGAGAGTCAGAGAGACAGAGAGACAGAGAGACAGAGAGACAGAGAGTCAGAGAGACAGAGAGACAGAGAGACAGAGAGTCAGAGAGACAGAGAGACAGCGAGTCGGACTGGCACTTACCCAGGCAGAGCTGGCTGTGTGATGGAGAAAGAGAGAGACAGAGAGACAGCGAGTCGGACTGGCACTTACCCAGGCAGAGCTGGCTGTGTGATGGAGAAAGAGAGAGACAGAGAGACAGAGAGACAGAGAGACAGAGAGACAGAGAGACAGAGAGACAGAGAGACAGAGAGACAGAGAGACAGAGAGACAGAGAGAAAGAGAGTCAGAGAGACAGAGAGTCAGAGAGACAGAGAGACAGAGAGTCAGAGACACAGAGAGACAGAGAGACAGCGAGTCAGACTGGCACTTACCCAGGCAGAGCTGGCTGTGTGATGGAGAGAGAAGTCAGAGAGACAGAGAGCCAGAGAGACAGAGAGTCAGAGAGACAGCGAGACAGAAAGACAGAGAGACAGAGAGACAGAGAGTCAGAGAGACAGAGAGTCAGAGAGTCAGAGAGACAGAGAGTCAGAGAGACAGAGAGACAGAGAGACAGAGAGTCAGAGAGACAGAGAGACAAAGAGTCAGAGAGACAGAGAGACAGAGAGACAGAGAGTCGGACTGGCACTTACCCAGGCAGAGCTGGCTGTGTGATGGAGAAAGAGAGAGACAGAGAGACAGAGAGTCAGAGAGACAGAGAGACAGAGAGACAGAGAGTCAGAGAGACAGAGAGACAGCGAGTCGGACTGGCACTTACCCAGGCAGAGCTGGCTGTGTGATGGAGAAAGAGAGAGACAGAGAGACAGAGAGACAGAGAGACAGAGAGACAGAGAGAAAGAGAGTCAGAGAGACAGAGAGTCAGAGAGTCAGAGAGACAGAGAGTCAGAGAGACAGAGAGACAGAGAGTCAGAGACACAGAGAGACAGAGAGACAGCGAGTCAGACTGGCACTTACCCAGGCAGAGCTGGCTGTGTGATGGAGAGAGAAGTCAGAGAGACAGAGAGCCAGAGAGACAGAGAGTCAGAGAGACAGCGAGACAGAAAGACAGAGAGACAGAGAGACAGAGAGTCAGAGAGACAGAGAGTCAGAGAGTCAGAGAGTCAGAGAGACAGAGAGTCAGAGAGACAGAGAGACAGAGAGACAGAGAGTCAGAGAGACAGAGAGACAAAGAGTCAGAGAGACAGAGAGACAGCGAGTCGGACTGGCACTTACCCAGGCAGAGCTGGCTGTGTGATGGAGAGAGAAGTCAGAGAGACAGAGAGACAGAGAGTCAGAGACACAGAGAGACAGAGAGACAGCGAGACAGAAAGACAGAGAGACAGAGAGACAGAGAGTCAGAGAGACAGAGAGACAGAGAGACAGAGAGTCAGAGAGACAGAGAGACAGAGAGACAGAGAGACAGAGAGACAGAGAGACATAGAGACAGAGAGACAGAGAGTCAGAGAGACAGAGAGACAGAGAGACAGAGAGACAGAGAGTCAGAGAGACAGAGAGACAGAGAGACAGAGAGTCAGAGAGACAGAGAGACAGAGAGACAGAGAGACAAAGAGTCGGACTGGCACTTACCCAGGCAGAGCTGGCTGTGCGATGGAGAAAGAGAGAGACAGAGAGACAGAGAGTCACAGAGACAGAGAGTCAGAGACACAGAGAGACAGAGAGACAGCGAGTCAGACTGGCACTTACCCAGGCAGAGCTGGCTGTGTGATGGAGAGAGAAGTCAGAGAGACAGAGAGTCAGAGAGACAGAGAGTCAGAGAGACAGCGAGTAGGACTGGCACTTACCCAGGCAGAGCTGGCTGTGTGATGGAGAGAAAAGTCAGAGAGACAGAGAGTCAGAGAGACAGCGAGACAGAGAGACAGCGAGACAGAGAGACAGCGAGTCGTACTGGCACTTACCCAGGCAGAGCTGGCTGTGTGATGGAGAGAGAGAGAGACAGAGAGACAGAGAGTCAGAGAGACAGAGAGACAGCGAGTCGGACTGGCACTTACCCAGGCAGAGCTGGCTGTGTGATGGAGAGAGAAGTCAGAGAGACAGATAGTCAGAGACACAGAGAGACAGAGACACAGAGAGACAGAGAGACAGCGAGACAGAAAGACAGAGAGTCAGAGAGTCAGAGAGACAGAGAGACAGAGAGACAGAGAGACAGAGAGACAGAGAGACAGAGAGAAAGAGAGTCAGAGAGACAGAGAGTCAGAGAGACAGAGAGACAGAGAGTCAGAGACACAGAGAGACAGAGAGACAGCGAGTCAGACTGGCACTTACCCAGGCAGAGCTGGCTGTGTGATGGAGAGAGAAGTCAGAGAGACAGAGAGCCAGAGAGACAGAGAGTCAGAGAGACAGCGAGACAGAAAGACAGAGAGACAGAGAGACAGAGAGTCAGAGAGACAGAGAGTCAGAGAGTCAGAGAGACAGAGAGTCAGAGAGACAGAGAGACAGAGAGACAGAGAGTCAGAGAGACAGAGAGACAAAGAGTCAGAGAGACAGAGAGACAGAGAGACAGAGAGTCGGACTGGCACTTACCCAGGCAGAGCTGGCTGTGTGATGGAGAAAGAGAGAGACAGAGAGACAGAGAGTCAGAGAGACAGAGAGACAGAGAGACAGAGAGTCAGAGAGACAGAGAGACAGCGAGTCGGACTGGCACTTACCCAGGCAGAGCTGGCTGTGTGATGGAGAAAGAGAGAGACAGAGAGACAGAGAGACAGAGAGACAGAGAGACAGAGAGACAGAGAGACAGAGAGACAGAGAGAAAGAGAGTCAGAGAGACAGAGAGTCAGAGAGTCAGAGAGACAGAGAGTCAGAGAGACAGAGAGACAGAGAGTCAGAGACACAGAGAGACAGAGAGACAGCGAGTCAGACTGGCACTTACCCAGGCAGAGCTGGCTGTGTGATGGAGAGAGAAGTCAGAGAGACAGAGAGCCAGAGAGACAGAGAGTCAGAGAGACAGCGAGACAGAAAGACAGAGAGACAGAGAGACAGAGAGTCAGAGAGACAGAGAGTCAGAGAGTCAGAGAGTCAGAGAGACAGAGAGTCAGAGAGACAGAGAGACAGAGAGACAGAGAGTCAGAGAGACAGAGAGACAAAGAGTCAGAGAGACAGAGAGACAGCGAGTCGGACTGGCACTTACCCAGGCAGAGCTGGCTGTGTGATGGAGAGAGAAGTCAGAGAGACAGAGAGACAGAGAGTCAGAGACACAGAGAGACAGAGAGACAGCGAGACAGAAAGACAGAGAGACAGAGAGACAGAGAGTCAGAGAGACAGAGAGACAGAGAGACAGAGAGTCAGAGAGACAGAGAGACAGAGAGACAGAGAGACAGAGAGACAGAGAGACATAGAGACAGAGAGACAGAGAGTCAGAGAGACAGAGAGACAGAGAATCAGAGAGACAGAGAGTCAGAGAGACAGAGAGACAGAGAGACAGAGAGTCAGAGAGACAGAGAGACAGAGAGACAGAGAGACAAAGAGTCGGACTGGCACTTACCCAGGCAGAGCTGGCTGTGCGATGGAGAAAGAGAGAGACAGAGAGACAGAGAGTCACAGAGACAGAGAGTCAGAGACACAGAGAGACAGAGAGACAGCGAGTCAGACTGGCACTTACCCAGGCAGAGCTGGCTGTGTGATGGAGAGAGAAGTCAGAGAGACAGAGAGTCAGAGAGACAGAGAGTCAGAGAGACAGCGAGTAGGACTGGCACTTACCCAGGCAGAGCTGGCTGTGTGATGGAGAGAAAAGTCAGAGAGACAGAGAGTCAGAGAGACAGCGAGACAGAGAGACAGCGAGACAGAGAGACAGCGAGTCGTACTGGCACTTACCCAGGCAGAGCTGGCTGTGTGATGGAGAGAGAGAGAGACAGAGAGACAGCGAGTCGGACTGGCACTTACCCAGGCAGAGCTGGCTGTGTGATGGAGAGAGAAGTCAGAGAGACAGATAGTCAGAGACACAGAGAGACAGAGACACAGAGAGACAGAGAGACAGCGAGACAGAAAGACAGAGAGTCAGAGAGTCAGAGAGACAGAGAGACAGAGAGACAGAGAGTCAGAGAGACAGCGAGACAGAAAGACAGAGAGTCAGAGAGTCAGAGAGACAGAGAGACAGAGAGTCAGAGAGACAGAGAGACAGAGAGACAGCGAGACAGAAAGACAGAGAGTCAGAGAGTCAGAGAGACAGAGAGACAGAGAGACAGAGAGTCAGAGAGACAGAGAGTCAGAGAGACAGAGAGACAGAGAGTCAGAGACACAGAGAGACAGAGAGACAGCGAGTCAGACTGGCACTTACCCAGGCAGAGCTGGCTGTGTGATGGAGAGAGAAGTCAGAGAGACAGAGAGCCAGAGAGACAGAGAGTCAGAGAGACAGCGAGACAGAAAGACAGAGAGACAGAGAGACAGAGAGTCAGAGAGACAGAGAGTCAGAGAGTCAGAGAGACAGAGAGTCAGAGAGACAGAGAGACAGAGAGACAGAGAGTCAGAGAGACAGAGAGACAAAGAGTCAGAGAGACAGAGAGACAGAGAGACAGAGAGTCGGACTGGCACTTACCCAGGCAGAGCTGGCTGTGTGATGGAGAAAGAGAGAGACAGAGAGACAGAGAGTCAGAGAGACAGAGAGACAGAGAGACAGAGAGTCAGAGAGACAGAGAGACAGCGAGTCGGACTGGCACTTACCCAGGCAGAGCTGGCTGTGTGATGGAGAAAGAGAGAGACAGAGAGACAGAGAGACAGAGAGACAGAGAGACAGAGAGACAGAGAGAAAGAGAGTCAGAGAGACAGAGAGTCAGAGAGTCAGAGAGACAGAGAGTCAGAGAGACAGAGAGACAGAGAGTCAGAGACACAGAGAGACAGAGAGACAGCGAGTCAGACTGGCACTTACCCAGGCAGAGCTGGCTGTGTGATGGAGAGAGAAGTCAGAGAGACAGAGAGCCAGAGAGACAGAGAGTCAGAGAGACAGCGAGACAGAAAGACAGAGAGACAGAGAGACAGAGAGTCAGAGAGACAGAGAGTCAGAGAGTCAGAGAGTCAGAGAGACAGAGAGTCAGAGAGACAGAGAGACAGAGAGACAGAGAGTCAGAGAGACAGAGAGACAAAGAGTCAGAGAGACAGAGAGACAGCGAGTCGGACTGGCACTTACCCAGGCAGAGCTGGCTGTGTGATGGAGAGAGAAGTCAGAGAGACAGAGAGACAGAGAGTCAGAGACACAGAGAGACAGAGAGACAGCGAGACAGAAAGACAGAGAGACAGAGAGACAGAGAGTCAGAGAGACAGAGAGACAGAGAGACAGAGAGTCAGAGAGACAGAGAGACAGAGAGACAGAGAGACAGAGAGACAGAGAGACATAGAGACAGAGAGACAGAGAGTCAGAGAGACAGAGAGACAGAGAGTCAGAGAGACAGAGAGTCAGAGAGACAGAGAGACAGAGAGACAGAGAGTCAGAGAGACAGAGAGACAGAGAGACAGAGAGACAAAGAGTCGGACTGGCACTTACCCAGGCAGAGCTGGCTGTGCGATGGAGAAAGAGAGAGACAGAGAGACAGAGAGTCACAGAGACAGAGAGTCAGAGACACAGAGAGACAGAGAGACAGCGAGTCAGACTGGCACTTACCCAGGCAGAGCTGGCTGTGTGATGGAGAGAGAAGTCAGAGAGACAGAGAGTCAGAGAGACAGAGAGTCAGAGAGACAGCGAGTAGGACTGGCACTTACCCAGGCAGAGCTGGCTGTGTGATGGAGAGAAAAGTCAGAGAGACAGAGAGTCAGAGAGACAGCGAGACAGAGAGACAGCGAGACAGAGAGACAGCGAGTCGTACTGGCACTTACCCAGGCAGAGCTGGCTGTGTGATGGAGAGAGAGAGAGACAGAGAGACAGAGAGTCAGAGAGACAGAGAGACAGCGAGTCGGACTGGCACTTACCCAGGCAGAGCTGGCTGTGTGATGGAGAGAGAAGTCAGAGAGACAGATAGTCAGAGACACAGAGAGACAGAGACACAGAGAGACAGAGAGACAGCGAGACAGAAAGACAGAGAGTCAGAGAGTCAGAGAGACAGAGAGACAGAGAGACAGAGAGTCAGAGAGACAGCGAGACAGAAAGACAGAGAGTCAGAGAGTCAGAGAGACAGAGAGACAGAGAGTCAGAGAGACAGAGAGACAGAGAGACAGCGAGACAGAAAGACAGAGAGTCAGAGAGTCAGAGAGACAGAGAGACAGAGAGACAGAGAGTCAGAGAGACAGAGAGTCAGAGAGACAGAGAGACAGAGAGACAAAGAGTCAGAGAGACAGAGAGACAGCGAGTCGGACTGGCACTTACCCAGGCAGAGCTGGCTGTGTGATGGAGAGAGAAGTCAGAGAGACAGAGAGTCAGAGACACAGAGAGACAGAGACACAGAGAGACAGAGAGACAGCGAGACAGAAAGACAGAGAGTCAGAGAGTCAGAGAGACAGAGAGACAGAGAGACAGAGACACAGAGAGACAGAGACACAGAGAGTCAGAGAGACAGAGACACAGCGAGACAGAGAGACAGCGAGACAGAAAGACAGAGAGTCAGAGAGTCAGAGAGACAGAGAGACAGAGAGACAGAGAGACAGAGAGTCAGAGACACAGAGAGACAGAGAGACAGAGAGTCAGAGAGACAGAGACAGAGAGACAGAGAGACAGAGAGACAGAGAGACAGAGAGTCAGAGAGACAGAGAGACAGAGAGACAGAGAGACAGAGAGTCAGAGAGTCGGACTTGCACTTACCCAGGCAGAGCTGGCTGTGTGATGGAGAAAGAGAGAGACAGAGAGACAGAGAGACAGAGAGACAGAGAGTCAGAGCGACAGCGAGTCGGACTGGCACTTACCCAGGCAGAGCTGGCTGTGTGATGGAGAGAGAAGTCAGAGAGACAGAGAGTCAGAGAGACAGAGAGTCAGAGAGACAGCGAGACAGAAAGACAGAGAGACAGAGAGTCAGAGTCGGACTGGCACTTACCCAGGCAGAGCTGGCTGTGTGATGGAGAGAAGCAGTCAGAGAGCAGTGCCTGTGGTCTGTGGACCCCATAGGCTGTTAAAACACAATCATTTCACATCAAAGCAATCAGCAGCCTAGCCAGCCCCAGACACAATTCTCACCCACTGAGCCGTGAGACGCAGAGCGCCATCAGCAGGCACTCTCCCCCCCCTTGTCTCGCTCCTACCACCTCGCACCTCGCTTCTTCCAGCCTGTCACCAGCTGCTGCTACCCCCTGCCCTGCCCCACACACACACACACACACACACACACACACACACACACACACACACACACACACACACACACACACACACACACACACACACACACACACACACACACACACACACACACACACACACACACACACACACACACACACACACACACACACACACACACACACACACACACACACACACACACACACACAGACCCACTTGCCTTTCCTCCATGTAATGTACATTAGTGGCTAATTATAAACTCCTTCTGGAGGCCCTCACCTCCATGCTCTCCGCCCCATCAGCAGGTTCCTACATGCACGGAGAGGAGAGGAGAGGAGGGTGGAGTGATCCTGTCAGCCCAGCCCCATGCTGACGTGACGGCTGCAAATTAGGCATAGCCCTGGGTGCCTGCTGGGGAGCTCTGAAGTAGTGTACACACACACGCAAGCACGCATGCGCACACACACACACACACACACACACACACACACACACACACACACACACACACACACACACACACACACACACACACACACACACACACACACACACACACACACACACACACACACACACACACACACGTGTAATGGAGTAAACTCAGTCCACAGCTAGCTTGTGATGCAACAGACGGAACCATTCTATTTGGTGGCTGTAGCGTTGGTCATGATACCAGAATTTGGGCTTCGATACTGATACCAGGATTAGTATCAAGACAGCCCGATATCATCACGGTGCGTATAAAGGGAGGACTTGGTGGACTGTATATTCTTCAGGTGAGGTTCTTATTTGATGTGTTCTCTACCACCTTGTGCTGGTGAAAAGGCACAGATGACAGGCGGGTAGGTTTAATAACACTGAAGATGCACAGAACAGACCAGTGTATATAGTATGGATGGGCTGAGGTACTTAGTGGCCTGGCACGGAACAGAGCAGGGTATATAGTATGGATGGGCTGAGGTACTTAGTGGCCTGGCACGGAACAGAACAGACCAGGGTATATAGTATGGATGGGCTGAGGTACTTAGTGGCCTGGCACGGAACAGAACAGACCAGGGTATATAGTATGGATGGGCTGAGGTACTTAGTGGCCTGGCACGGAACAGAACAGACCAGGGTATATAGTATGGATGGGCTGAGGTACTTAGTGGCCTGGCACGGAACAGACCAGGGTATATAGTATGGATGGGCTGAGGTACTTAGTGGCCTGGCACGGAACAGAACAGACCAGGGTATATAGTATGGATGGGCTGAGGTACTTAGTGGCCTGGCACGGAACAGACCAGGGTATATAGTATGGATGGGCTGAGGTACTTAGTGGCCTGGCACGGAACAGACCAGGGTATATAGTATGGATGGGCTGAGGTACTTAGTGGCCTGGCACGGAACAGACCAGGGTATATAGTATGGATGGGCTGAGGTACTTAGTGGCCTGGCACGGAACAGACCAGGGTATATAGTATGGATGGGCTGAGGTACTTAGTGGCCTGGCACGGAACAGACCAGGGTATATAGTATGGATGGGCTGAGGTACTTAGTGGCCTGGCACGGAACAGACCAGGGTATATAGTATGGATGGGCTGAGGTACTTAGTGGCCAAGCACGGAACAGACCAGGGTATATAGTATGGATGGGCTGAGGTACTTAGTGGCCTGGCACGGAACAGAACAGACCAGGATATATAGTATGGATGGGCTGAGGTACTTAGTGGCCTGGAACAGAAAAGACCAGTGTATATAGTATAGATGGGCTGAAATGTCAAAAAGTTCCGTTACAGTCCGTAGAAACTTGTCGAACGATGTATGGAATCAATCTTTAGGATGTTTTTAACATAAATCTTCAATAATATTCCAACCGGAGAATTCCTTTGTCTTCAGAAAAGCAAAGGAACCAGAGATACCTCTCTTGTGAAATGAGCGTGACCAGCGAAATGAGCGTGACTGCTGGCAGACCTCTGACTCATTCCCCTCCCTATCATATATATGAATATGGCTGGTGGCATTGTCATGCCGGAGGGTCATGTCAGGATGAGCCTGCAGGAAGGGTACCACATGAGGGAGGAGGATGTCTTCCCTGTAACGCACAGCGTTGAGATTGCCTGCAGTGACAACAAGCTCAGTCCGATTGATGCTGTGACACACGGGCCCAGACCATGATGGACCCTCCACCTCCAAATCGATCCCGTTCCAGAGTACAGGCCTCGATGTAACGCTCATTCCTTCGACCATAAACGCGAATCCAACCATCACCCCTGGTGAGACAAAACTGTGACTCGTCAGTGAAGAGCACTTTTTGCCAGTCCTGTCTGGTCCAGTGACGATGGGTTTGTGCCTATAGGCGACGTTGTTGCCGGTGATGTCTGGTGAGGACCTGCCTTTACAACAGGCCTACAAGCCCTCAGCCCAGCCTCTCTCAGCCCATTGCAGACAGTCTGAGCACTGATGGAGAGATTGTGCGTTGCTGGTGTAACTCGGGCAGTTGTTGTTGCAACACCTCCCCCTTTGGCAGTTCTATCTCTACAGTAGATTACAACACCGCCCCCTTTGGCAGTTCTATCTCTACAGTAGATTGTAACACCTCCCCCTTTGGCAGTTCTATCTCTACAGTAGATTGTAACACCTCCCCCTTTGGCAGTTCTATCTCTACAGTAGATTGTAACACCTTCTGCTTTGGCAGTTCTAGCTCTACAGTAGATTGTAACACCTCCCCCTCTGGCAGTTCTATCTCTACAGTAGATTGTAACACCTCCCCCTTTGGCAGTTACATCTCTACAGTAGATTGTAACACCTCCCCCTTTGGCAGTTCTTTCTCTACAGTAGATTGTAACACCGCCCCCTTTGGCAGTTCTATCTCTACAGTAGATTGTAACACCTCCCCCTTTGGCAGTTCTAACTCTACAGTAGATTGTAACACCTCCCCCTTTGGCAGTTACATCTCTACAGTAGATTGTAACACCTCCCCCTTTGGCAGTTCTATCTCTACAGTAGATTTTAACACCTCCCCCTTTGGCAGTTCTATCTCTACAGTAGATTGTAACACCTCCCCCTTTGGCAGTTCTATCTCTACAGTAGATTGTAACACCTCCCCCTTTGGCAGTTCTATCTCTACAGTAGATTGTAACACCTCCCCCTTTGGCAGTTCTATCTCTACAGTAGATTGTAACACCTTCCGCTTTGGCAGTTCTATCTCTACAGTAGATTGTAACACCTCCCCCTTTGGCAGTTCTATCTCTACAGTAGATTGTACCACCTCCCCCTTTGGCAGTTACATCTTGGCTGAAAATGTTCAAATTAAGGGATGGAGATGTCAGGGTTTTGGTGGTTCTCCTAAGCCAGGATTCAGACACGGCTAAGACATATATATCACTATCACCATAATAGTATATATATATATATATATATATATATATATATATATATATATATATATATATATATATATATATATATATATATATATATATATATCACCACAATACTATATATATATATATATCACTATCACCATAACACCATAATACTGTATATATATATATATATATATATCACTATCACCATAATACTGTATATATATGACTATCACCATAATACTGTATATATATATATATATATATATATATCACCATCACCATAGTCATATATATATTTTTTATTTTTTTATTTTTACCTTTATTTAACCAGGCAAGTCAGTTAAGAACATATTCTTATTTTCAATGACGGCCTGGGAACAGTGGGTTAACTACCTGTTCAGGGGCAGAACGACACATTTGTACCTTGTCAGCTCGGGGGTTTGTATATATATATATATATATATATATATATATATATATATATATATATATATATATATATATATATAGTATTATCACCATAATACTGTATATATACCATTATATCACGATAGTACTGTATATATACCATTATATCATCATAATACTGCATATATATCACTATCACCATAATACTGTATGTACCATGATATCACCATAATACTGTATATATATCACTATCACCATAATACTGTATGTACCATGATATCACCATAATACTGTATATATATCACTATCACCATAATACTGTATGTACCATTATATTACCATAATACTGTATATATATCACTATCACCATAATACTGTATATATACCATTATATCATCATAATACTGTCTGTATATATATATCATCCTCATCATCACCATCATCCTCATCATCACCGTCATCATCATTATCATCGTCATAATCACAACCCTGTTTATTAGGACCGATCCCACTCAGAATGACTGTTGAGCTTTCTTCTCCACAAGAGCCTTCCAACCAAATATTATTGATCCATTCCTCAAGAAACACAGACCACCCCAGAGTCCATGTCACAAGAAATAAGGCAATTGCACATGTCAAGTAGATCAATAAAGATTTAATTAAGTAGAGCTTCTGACTGGGGTGGTGGTGAAGGTCCAGGTTGGGGGAGGAGGAGGAGGGTGGAGGGGGAGGTATAGTGTTGAGTTGGGGCCAGAGAGACCAGACATACTGAAGCATTGTCTATTAAAACCATTTCATAAATATCTGTCTGTACTGGCAGCAGAGGAGTCAGATGCAGGAGAGAAAACTGTGTTACCAGCGGAGCAGTTTATTAAACAAAAACTCACCGGGAAACATAACAAATATAATAAATGGGTACGCCTGGACAAACGTGCACAAACACTTAACGTGCACAAACACTTAAATAACAATCACCGACAAACACATGAGGGGCAACAGAGGGTTAAATACACAACATGTAATAGATGAGATTGGAACTAGGTGTGTTACAAGACAAGACGAAACCAAAGGAAAATGAAAAGAGGATCAGCGATGGCTAGAAAGTCGGTGACTTCGAACTCCGAACGCCCCCCGAACAAGGAGAGGGACCAACTCCGGCGGAAATCGTGACAGTGAGCCGCACGTCGATACCGACCTCGGGGACGACCCGGAGGGCGAGGCGCAGGGCGATCCGGACGAAGATGGTGGAACTCCTGCAGCATAGATGGGTCCAACATGTCCTCGACCGGAACCCAGCTCCTCTCCTCCAGGCCGTACCCCTCCCACTCCACGAGATACTGAAGGCCCCTCGACCAAACAGGGTACGCCGGGGCCCCCCTGGTGTCCAGAGGGGGCGGAGGAACCTCCCGCACCTCAGACTCCTGGAGCAGAACAGCCACCACCAGCCAGAGGAGAGACACATGGAACGAGGGGTTAATGCGGTAATCGGGGGGAGGCTGTAGCCTATAACATACCTCGTTCACTCTCCTCAGGACTATGAAATGGCCCCACAAACCGCGGACCCAGCTTCCGGCAGGGCAGGTTTCGGGTCGAGAGCCAGACCCGGTCCCCCGGTGCGAACATCGGGGTCTCACTGCAGTGGTGATCTGCATAATTCTTCTGACGCGTCACGGCCTGCTGAAGGTGGACACAGACAGCTTCCCATGTCTCCTCCGCGTGCCTGTACCAGGCATCCACCGCGGGGACCTCGGTCTGACCCTGATGCCAAGGCGCCAAGAGAGGTTAGTGGAGGAGCGACTTCGACCACCGAACGAACAAGGAGAAGGACCGACTTCGGATGAAGTTGTGACAATATCCACGGCTGTACATAACGGAACAAAAGTCAATTGAAAAAACTGAAAACCATTAGGGATTTAATTACAAGACAACGTTAAAAAAAGGTTTAGTAGTTTAATATTTATTCTAAGAAGAAAGATGTATCTGAAATGTTCTGCGTAGGAATAAAATGTTATTGGTAATTAATAGGAGGAGCCGGGGACATTTAGTGTTATTGGTAACTAACAGGAGGAGCTGGGGACATTTAGTGTTGTTATTGATAATTAACAGGAGGAGCTGGGGAAATTTAGTGTTGTTATTGGTAATTAACAGGAGGATCTGGGGACATTTCGTGTTATTGGTAATTAACAGGAGGAGTTGGGGACATTTAGTGTTATTGGTAATTAACAGGAGGAGCCGGGGACATTTAGTGTTATTGGTAACTAACAGTAGGAACTGGGGACATTTAGTGTTGTTATTGGTAATTAACAGGAGGAGCTGGGGACATTTAGTGTTGTTATTGGTAATTAACAGGAGGATCTGGGGACATTTAGAGCTATTGGTAATTAACAGGAGGAGTTGGGGACATTTGACTGTACTTCCGGCGCCGACTGAGATGGCCGCCTCGCTTCGCGTTCCTAGGAAACTATGCAGTTTTTTGTTTTTTTACGTGTTATTTCTTACATTAGTACCCCAGGTCATCTTAGGTTTCATTACATACAGTCGAGAAGAACTACTGAATATAAGATCAGCGTCAACTCACCATCAGTACGACCAAGAATATGTTTTCCGCGACGCGGATCCTGTGTTCTGCCTTACAAACAGGACAACGGAATGGATCGCATGCAGCGACCCAAGCAAACAACTCCAAAAAAGAGGGAAACGAGGCGGTGTTCTGGTCAGACTCCGAAAAAGGGCACATCGCGCACCACTTCCCAGCATTCTTCTTGCCAATGTCCAGTCTCTCGACAACAAGGTTGACGAAATCCGAGCAAGGGTGGCATTCCAGAGGGACATCAGAGACTGCAACGTTCTCTGCTTCACGGAAACATGGCTTACTGGGAAGACGCTATCCAGGGCGGTGCAGCCAACGGGTTTCTCCACGCATCGTGCCGACAGAAACATACATCTCTCTGGTAAGAAGAGTTAGAGGGGGCGTATGCCTCATGACTAACGGGACATGGTGTGATGAAGGAAACATACAGGAACTCAAATCCTTCTGTTCACCTGATTTAGAATTACTCACAATCAAATGTAATCCGCATTATCTTCCAAGAGAATTCTCTTCGATTATAATCACAGCCGTATATATCCCCCCCCCCAAAGCAGACACATCGATGGCTCTGAACAAACTTTATTTAACTCTTTGCAAACTGGAAACCATTTATCCGGAGGCTGCATTCATTGTAGCTGGGGATTTTAACAAAGCTAATCTGAAAACAAGACTCCCTAAATTTTATCAGCATATCGATTGCGCAACCAGGGGTGGTAAAACCTTGGATCATTGTTACTCTAACTTCCGCGATGCATATAAGGCCCTGCCCCGCCCCCCCTTTCGGGAAAGCTGACCACGACTCCATTTTGCTGATCCCTGCCTACAGGAAGAAGCTAAAACAAGAGGCCCCCACGCTGAGGTCTGTCCAACGCTGGTCAGACCAAGCTGACTCTACACTCCAAGACTGCTTCCATCACGTGGACTGGGACATGTTTCGTATTGCGTCAGATGGAAATATTGACGAATACGCTGATTCGGTGTGCGAGTTCATTAGAACGTGCGTCGAAGATGTCGTTCCCATAGCAATGATAAAAACATTCCCAAACCAGAAACCGTTGATTGATGGCAGCATTCGCGTGGTCCTTCTGTAGCTCAGTTGGTAGAGCATGGCGCTTGTAACGCCAGGGTAGTGGGTTCGATCCCCGGGACCACCCATACGTAGAATGTATGCACACATGACTGTAAGTCGCTTTGGATAAAAGCGTCTGCTAAATGGCATATATTATTATATTATTATATATTAAACTGAAAGCGCGAACCACTGCTTTTAATCAGGGCAAGGTGTCTGGTAACATGTCCGAATATAAACAATGAAGCTATTCCCTCCGCAAGGCTATTAAACAAGCTAAGCGTCAGTACAGAGACAAAGTGGAATCTCAATTCAATGGCTCAGACACAAGAGGCATGTGGCAGGGTCTACAGTCAATCACGGACTACAAGAAGAAACCCAGCCCAGTCACGGACCAGGATGTCTTGCTCCCAGGCAGACTAAATAACTTTTTTTGCCCGCTTTGAGGACAATACAGTGCCACTGACACGGCCTGCAACGAAAACATGCGGTCTCTCCTTCACTGCAGCCGAGGTGGGTATGTCATGCAGGTGAAAGAGGACCCAAAAGCGACTTGGCGAAAACAGAGTCTTTAATCCAGTAAAGTAAATACAAACAAAAAACACAACTTTCACTCGAAATGACGAGGACAAACTGGAGACTCGATCTTGAACAGCAGGTGAACAGCAGGTTGCCTCGGGAAGGCACTTGAACCAGACAGACTCAGACACCTGCTCACCACGCAGCATCTGAGGAAAACACGACACGACAGGGCGATACACAAACACAGCACGGTGAATTCTAGACAAGGAACCGACAGGACAGGAACGGAACACAAAGGAAGAAATAGGGACTCTAATCAGGGGAAAGGATCGGGAACAGGTGTGGGAAGACTAAATGATTGATTAGGGGAATAGGAACAGCTGGGAGCAGGAACGGAACGATAGAGAGAAGAGAGAGCGAGAGAGTGAGAGAGGGAGGGGAGAGAGAGGATAGAAAGAGGGAAAGAACCTAATAAGACCAGCAGAGGGAAACGAATAGAATGGGAAGCACAGGGACAAGACAAGATAATAAATGACAAAACATGACAGTACCCCCCACTCACCGAGCGCCTCCTGGCGCACTCGAGGAGGAATCCTGGCGGCAACGGAGGAAATCATCAATGAGTGAACGGTCCAGCACGTCCCGAGACGGAACCCAACTCCTGTCCTCAGGACCGTAACCCTCCCAATCCACTAAGTATTGGTGACCCCGTCCCCGAGAACGCATGTCCATGATCTTATGTACCTTGTAAATAGGTGCGCTCTCGACAAGGACGGGAGGGGGGAGGGAAGACGAACGGGGGTGCGAAGAAAGGGCTTAACACAGGAGACATGGAAGACAGGATGGACGCGACGAAGATGTCGCGGAAGAAGCAGTCGCACAGCGACAGGATTGACGACCTGGGAGACACGGAACGGACCAATGAACCGCGGAGTCAACTTACGAGAAGCTGTCGTAAGAGGAAGGTTGCGAGTGGAAAGCCACACTCTCTGGCCGCAACAATACCTTGGACTCTTAATCCTGCGTTTATTGGCGGCTCTCACAGTCTGTGCCCTGTAACGGCAAAGTGCAGACCTCACCCTCCTCCAGGTGCGCTCACAACGTTGGACAAACGCTTGAGCGGAGGGAACGCTGGACTCGGCAAGCTGGGATGAGAACAGAGGAGGCTGGTAACCCAGACTACTCTGAAACGGAGATAACCCGGTAGCAGACGAAGGAAGCGAATTGTGAGCGTATTCTGCCCAGGGAGCTGTTCTGCCCAAGACGCAGGGTTTCTGAAAGAAAGGCTGCGTAGTATGCGACCAATCGTCTGATTGGCCCTCTCTGCTTGACCGTTAGACTGGGGATGAAACCCGGAAGAGAGACTGACGGACGCACCAATCAAACGACAGAACTCCCTCCAAAACTGTGACGTGAATTGCGGGCCTCTGTCTGAAACGGCGTCTAACGGGAGGCCATGAATTCTGAATACATTCTCGATAATGATTTGTGCCGTCTCCTTAGCGGAAGGAAGTTTAGCGAGGGGAATGAAATGTGCCGCCTTAGAGAACCTATCGACAACCGTAAGAATCACAGTCTTCCCCGCAGACAAAGGCAGACCGGTAATGAAGTCTAGGGCGATGTGAGACCATGGTCGAGAAGGAATGGGGAGCGGTCTGAGACGACCGGCAGGAGGAGAGTTACCCGACTTAGTCTGCGCGCAGTCCGAACAAGCAGCCACGAAACGGCGCGTGTCACGCTCCTGAGTCGGCCACCAAAAGCGCTGGCGAATAGACGCAAGAGTGCCTCGAACACCGGGATGACCAGCTAACTTGGCAGAGTGAGCCCACTGAAGAACAGCCAGACGAGTGGAAACAGGAACGAAAAGGAGGTTACTAGGACAAGCGCGCGGCGACGCAGTGTGCGTGAGTGCTTGCTTAACCTGTCTTTCAATTCCCCAGACTGTTAACCCGACAACACGCCCATAAGGAAGAATCCCCTCGGGATCAGTAGAAGCCACAGAAGAACTAAACAGACGGGATAAGGCATCAGGCTTGGTGTTCTTGCTACCCGGACGGTAAGAAATCACAAACTCGAAACGAGCGAAAAACAACGCCCAACGAGCTTGACGGGCATTAAGTCGTTTGGCAGAACGGATGTACTCAAGGTTCTTATGGTCTGTCCAAACGACAAAAGGAACGTCGCCCCCTCCAACCACTGTCGCCATTCGCCTAGGGCTAAGCGGATGGCGAGCAGTTCACGGTTACCCACATCATAGTTGCGCTCAGATGGCGACAGGCGATGAGAAAAATAAGCGCAAGGATGAACCTTATCGTCAGACTGGAAGCGCTGGGATAGAATGGCTCCCACGCCTACCTCTGAAGCGTCAACCTCGACAATGAATTGTCTAGTGACGTCAGGAGTAACGAGGATAGGAGCGGACGTAAAACGTTCTTTTAGAAGATCAAAAGCTCCCTGGGCGGAACCGGACCACTTAAAACACGTCTTGACAGAAGTAAGAGCTGTGAGAGGGGCAGCAACTTGACCGAAATTACGAATGAAACGCCGATAGAAATTAGCGAAACCTAAAAAAGCGCTGCAACTCGACACGTGACCTTGGAACGGGCCAATCACTGACAGCTTGGACCTTAGCGGAATCCATCTGAATGCCTTCAGCGGAAATAACGGAACCGAGAAAAGTAACGGAGGAGACATGAAAAGAGCACTTCTCAGACTTTACGTAGAGACAATTCTCTAAAAGGCGCTGTAGAACACGTCGAACGTGCTGAACATGAATCTCGAGTGACGGAGAAAAAATCAGGATATCGTCAAGATAGACAAAAACAAAGATGTTCAGCATGTCTCTCAGAACATCATTAACTAATGCCTGAAAAACAGCTGGCGCATTGGCGAGACCAAACGGCAGAACCCGGTACTCAAAATGCCCTAACGGAGTGTTAAACGCCGTTTTCCACTCGTCCCCCTCTCTGATGCGCACGAGATGGTAAGCGTTACGAAGGTCCAACTTAGTAAAGCACCTGGCTCCCTGCAGAATCTCGAAGGCTGATGACATAAGGGGAAGCGGATAACGATTCTTAACCGTTATGTCATTCAGCCCTCGATAATCCACGCAGGGGCGCAGAGTACCGTCCTTCTTCTTAACAAAAAAGAACCCCGCCCCGGCCGGAGAGGAAGAAGGCACTATGGTACCGGCGTCAAGAGACACAGACAAATAATCCTCGAGAGCCTTACGTTCGGGAGCCGACAGAGAGTATAGTCTACCCCGAGGAGGAGTGGTCCCCGGAAGGAGATCAATACTACAATCATACGACCGGTGAGGAGGAAGGGAGTTGGCTCGGGACCGACTGAAGACCGTGCGCAGATCATGATATTCCTCCGGCACTCCTGTCAAATCGCCAGGTTCCTCCTGAGAAGTAGGGACAGAAGAAACGGGAGGGATGGCAGACATTAAACACTTCACATGACAAGAAACGTTCCAGGATAGGATAGAATTACTAGACCAATTAATAGAAGGATTATGACATACTAGCCAGGGATGACCCAAAACAACAGGTGTAAACGGTGAACGAAAAATCAAAAAAGAAATAGTCTCACTGTGGTTACCAGATACTGTGAGGGTTAAAGGTAGTGTCTCAAATCTGATACTGGGAAGATGACTACCATCTAAGGCGAACATGGGCGTAGGCTTCTCTAACTCTCTGAAAGGAATGTCATGTTTCCGAACCCATGCTTCGTCCATGAAACAACCCTCAGCCCCAGAGTCTATCAAGGCACTACATGTAGCACCCGAACCGGTCCAGCGTAGATGGACCGACAAAGTAGTACAGGATCTTGATGGAGAGACTTGAGTAGTTGCGCTCACCTGTAGCCCTCCGCTTACAGATGAGCTCTGGCTTTTACTGGACATGAATTAACAAAATGTCCAGCAACTCCGCAATAGAGGCACAGGCGGTTGGTGATCCTCCGTTCCCTCTCCTTAGTCGAGATGCGAATCCCTCCCAGCTGCATGGGCTCAGACTCTGAGCCAGAGGAGGGAGATGGTTGCGATGCGGAGCAGGGAAACACCGTTGATGCGAGCTCTCTTCCACGAGCCCGGTGACGAAGATCTACCCGTCGTTCTATGCGGATGGCGAGAGCAATCAAAGAGTCCACATCTGAAGGAACCTCCCGGGAGAGAATCTCATCCTTAACCACTGCGTGGAGTCCCTCCAGAAAACGAGCGAGCAGCGCCGGCTCGTTCCACTCACTAGAGGCAGCAAGAGTGCGAAACTCAATAGAATAATCCGTTATGGACCGTTCACCTTGGCATAAGGAAGCCAGGGCCCTAGAAGCCTCCCTACCAAAAACTGAACGGTCAAAAACCCGAATCATCTCCTCTTTAAAGTTCTGGAACTTGTTAGAGCAATCAGCCCTTGCCTCCCAGATAGCTGTGCCCCATTCTCGAGCCCGGCCAGTAAGGAGTGAAATGACGTAAGCAACCCGAGCTCTCTCTCTAGAGTATGTGTTGGGTTGGAGAGAGAACACAATCTCACACTGCGTGAGAAAGGAGCGGCACTCAGTGGGCTGCCCGGAGTAGCAAGGTGGGTTATTAACCCTAGGTTCTGGAGGCTCGGCAGGCCAGGAAGTAACAGGTGGCACGAGACGTAGACTCTGGAACTGTCCAGAGAGGTCGGAAACCTGAGCGGCCAGGTTCTCCACGGCATGGCGAGCAGCAGACAATTCCTGCTCGTGTCTGCCGAGCATGGCTCCTTGGATCTCGACGGCAGTGTAACGAGCGTCTGAAGTCGCTGGGTCCATTCCTTGGTCGGTTCCTTCTGTCATGCAGGTGAAAGAGGACCCAAAAGCGACTTGGCGAAAACAGAGTCTTTAATCCAGTAAAGTAAATACAAACAAAAAACACAACTTTCACTCGAAATGACGAGGACAAACTGGAGACTCGATCTTGAACAGCAGGTGAACAGCAGGTTGCCTCGGGAAGGCACTTGAACCAGACAGACTCAGACACCTGCTCACCACGCAGCATCTGAGGAAAACACGACACGACAGGGCGATACACAAACACAGCACGGTGAATTCTAGACAAGGAACCGACAGGACAGGAACGGAACACAAAGGAAGAAATAGGGACTCTAATCAGGGGGAAAGGATCGGGAACAGGTGTGGGAAGACTAAATGATTGATTAGGGGGAATAGGAACAGCTGGGAGCAGGAACGGAACGATAGAGAGAAGAGAGAGTGAGAGAGTGAGAGAGGGAGGGGGAGAGAGAGGGATAGAAAGAGGGAAAGAACCTAATAAGACCAGCAGAGGGAAACGAATAGAATGGGAAGCACAGGGACAAGACAAGATAATAAATGACAAAACATGACAGGGTAAGACATTTAAACGTGTTAACCCTCGCAAGGCTGCAGGCCCAGCCGCGCCCTCAGAGCATGCGCAGACCAGCTGGCCGGTGTGTTTACGGACATATTCAATCAATCCCTATACCAGTCTGCTGTTCCCACATGCTTCAAGAGGGCCACCATTGTTCCTGTTCCCAAGAAAGCTAAGGTAACTGAGCTAAACGACTACCGCCCCGTAGCACTCACTTCCGTCATCATGAAGTGCTTTGAGAGACTAGTCAAGGACCATATCACCTCCACCCTACCTGACACCCTAGACCCACTCCAATTTGCTTACCGCCCAAATAGGTCCACAGACGATGCAATCTCAACCACACTGCACACTGCCCTAACCCACCTGGACAAGAGGAATACCTATGTGAGAATGCTGTTCATCGACTACAGCTCGGCATTCAACACCATAGTACCCTCCAAGCTCGTCATCAAGCTCGAGACCCTGGGTCTCGACCCCGCCCTGTGCAACTGGGTACTGGACTTCCTGACGGGCCGCCCCCAGGTGGTGAGGGTAGGCAACAACATCTCCTCCCCGCTGATCCTCAACACGGGGGCCCCACAAGGGTGCGTTCTGAGCCCTCTCCTGTACTCCCTGTTCACCCATGACTGCGTGGCCACGCACGCCTCCAACTCAATCATCAAGTTTGCGGACGACACAACAGTGGTAGGCTTGATTACCAACAACGACGAGACGGCCTACAGGGAGGAGGTGAGGGCCCTCGGAGTGTGGTGTCAGGAAAATAACCTCACACTCAACGTCAACAAATCTAAGGAGATGATTGTGGACTTCAAGAAACAGCAGAGGGAACACCCCCCTATCCACATCGATGGAACAGTAGTGGAGAGGGTAGCTAGTTTTAAGTTCCTCGGCATACACATCACAGACAAACTGAATTGGTCCACTCACACTGACAGCGTCGTGAAGAAGGCGCAGCAGCGCCTATTCAACCTCAGGAGGCTGAAGAAATTTGGCTTGTCACCAAAAGCACTCACAAACTTCTACAGATGCACAATCGAGAGCATCCTGGTGGGCTGTATCACCGCCTGGTACGGCAACTGCTCCGCCCTCAACCGTAAGGCTCTCCAGAGGGTAGTGAGGACTCACCGGGGGCAAACTACCTGCCCTCCAGGACACCTACACCACCCGTTGTTACAGGAAGGCCATAAAGATCATCAAGGACATCAACCACCCGAACCACTGCCTGTTCACCCCGCTATCATCCAGAAGGCGAGGTCAGTACAGGTGCATCAAAGCTGTGACTGAGAGACTGAAAAACAGCTTCTATCTCAAGGCCATCAGACTGTTAAACAGCCACCACTAACATTGAGTGGCTGCTGCCAACGCACTGTCATTGACACTGACCCAACTCCAGCCACTTTAATAATGGGAATTGATGGGAAATGATGTAATTATATCACTAGCCACTTTAAACAATGCTACCTTATATAATGTTACTTACCCTACATTATTCATCTCATATGCATATGTATATACTGTACTCTACATCATCGACTGCATCCTTATGTAATACATGTATCACTAGCCACTTTAACTATGCCACTTTGTTTACTTTGTCTACACACTCATCTCATATGTATATACTGTACTCGATACCATCTACTGTATGCTGCTCTGTACCATCACTCATTCATATATCCTTATGTACATATTCCTTATCCCCTTACACTGTGTATAAGACAGTAGTTTTGGAATTGTTAGTTAGATTACTTGTTGGTTATCACTGCATTGTTGGAACTAGAAGCACAAGCATTTCGCTACACTCGCATTAACATCTGCTAACCATGTGTATGTGACAAATACAATTTGATTTGATTTGATTTGATTTGATTTGATTTGATTTAGTGTTATTGGTAATTAACAGGAGGAGTTGGGGACATTTAGTGTTATTATTTGTGATTAACAGGAGGAGCTGGGGACATTTAGTGTTATTGGTAATTAACAGGAGGAACTGGGGACATTTAGTGTTATTGGTAATTAACAGGAGGAACTGGGGACATTTAGTGTTGTTATTGCTAATTAACAGGAGGAGCTGGGGACATTTAGTGTTGTTATTGGTAATTAACAGGAGGAGCTGGGGACATTTAGTGTTATTGGTAATTAACAGGAGGAGCTGGGGACATTTAGTGTTATTGGTAATTAACAGGAGGAGCTGGGGACATTTAGTGTTATTGGTAATTAACAGGAGGAGTTGGGGACATTTAGTGTTATTGGTAGTTAACAGGAGGAGTTGGGTACATTTAGTGTTATTATTTGTGATTAACAGGAGGAGCTGGGGACATTTAGTGCTATTGGTAATTAACAGGAGGAGCTGGGGACATTTAGTTTTATTGGTAATTAACAGGAGGAACTGGGGACATTTAGTGTTGTTATTGGTAATTAACAGGAGGAGCTGGGGACATTTAGTGTTTTTGGTCATTAACTGTAGGAGATTGTGACATTTAGTAGTCTGCGTGAATGCTGTACATACGTAGAAAGGAGTGGTAAGATGGCATACTCCTTCTCTCACTATCTCTTTCTGCTATTTGGGATGTTTTACATGTCACAGAGAAGATTATAAATGAATTATACAGTGACTCAAACATAAAATTAAAATAATGTTGAAAAGTATTTAACAAACAGGCAAGGCTGCCTTTAAAAAGCTTTCCAACACTAGTGATGTAAGGAAGCCCAACCTCCAGGGAAGCACCCCTTGATCTTGTAGCAGGTGTGTGGGAACAACGTGAGAACGTCAAATAAAAGTGTCACGACGTCCGTCAAAGTCGGTCCCTCTCCTCGTTCGGCGGTCCGACGTCCCCCGGCCTTCTAGCCACCGCCGATCCACTTTCATTTTCCATTTGTTTTGTCTTTGTCTTATCACACCTGGCTTCACTTATTCAATATACTTGTTTATTATTTAATCCCCTGTTCTACATGTTGTGTTCGTGAGTGATTGTTTAAAAAAAAAGAAAGAAAACATTTTCCTCAATTTCCGTGGTATCCAATTGTTTTTAGTAGCTACTCTCTTCTCTCATCGCTACAACTCCCGTACGGGCTCGGGAGAGACGAAGGTTGAAAGTCATGCGTCCTCCGATACACAACCCAACCAAGCCGCACTGCTTCTTAACACAGCGCGCATCCAACCCGGATGCCAGCCGCACCAATGTGTCGGAGGAAACACCGTGCACCTGGCAACCTTGGTTAGCGTGCACTGCGGCCGGGCCCGCCACAGGAGTCGCTGGTGTGCGATGAGACAAGGATTTCCCTACCGGCCAAACCCTCCCTAACCCGGACGACGCTGGGCCAACCAAGGGAACCCAGAGTCTCTGGTGACACAGCTGGCGCTGCAGTACAGCGCCCTTAACCACTGCGCCACCCGGGAGGCCGGGAGGGATTGTTTGTTGTATTGTGTGGTCGTGTACGTGTTATGTTTGACATTTTTAGTTAAGTCTTTTATTACTCATATCTGCTGTCCTACGCCTGACTCATCTATCCAGCTACACACAGACGCCTTTACAAAAAGAGATACCTGAACACTGCTCTTGCTAACGTCCACTTATTTCATTCAAGCTTACGTGTGGGCCTCCTGGCCTTTAGTCAGAGATTTTTGATGAAGTGCTCTTATCTCTGAAAGAAGCTGTCAAATTCAAAGTACTGAGTGGGAGACATGGAGCGGTAGACTCCATACTGTGGTCTTTATAAAGCAGCAGAGAGCTGTGGAAGACAACACCCTGTGTAGACTCCATACTGTGGTCATTATAAAGCAGCAGAGAGCTGTGGAAGACAACACCCTGAGTAGACTCCATACTGTAGTCTTTATAAAGTAGCAGTGTTCAGGTTTCTCTGTGGAAGACAACACCCTGTGTAGACTCCATACTGTAGTCTTTATAAAGTAGCAGTGTTCAGGTTTCTCTGTGGAAGACAACACCCTGAGTAGACTCCATACTGTGGTCATTATAAAGCAGCAGAGAGCTGTGGAAGACAACACCCTGTGTAGACTCCATACTGTGGTCATTATAAATTAGCAGAGAGCTGTGGAAGACAACACCCTGTGTAGACTCCATACTGTGGTCATTATAAAGCAGCAGAGAGCTGTGGAAGACAACACCCTGTGTAGACTCCATACTGTAGTCTTTATAAAGTAGCAGTGTTCAGGTTTCTCTGTGGAAGACAACACCCTGTGTAGACTCCATACTGTAGTCTTTATAAAGTAGCAGTGTTCAGGTTTCTCTGTGGAAGACAACACCCTGAGTAGACTCCATACTGTAGTCTTTATAAAGTAGCAGAGAGCTGTGGAAGACAACACCATGTGTAGACTCCATACTGTGGTCATTATAAATTAGCAGAGAGCTGTGGAAGACAACACCCTGAGTAGACTCCATACTGTAGTCTTTATAAAGTATCAGAGAGCTGTGGAAGACAACACCCTGTGTAGACTCCATACTGTGGTCATTATAAATTAGCAGAGAGCTGTGGAAGACAACACCCTGAGTAGACTCCATACTGTAGTCTTTATAAAGTAGCAGTGTTCAGGTTTCTCTGTGGAAGACAACAGCCTGAGTAGAGAACAGAACATGGTGGACATATGACACGGTAACAGGTCATTTATATTGTTGACAAAATATATGCTAAATATGCTAAGTTAGCTAACTACGGTATGTCATAATGACATTGTGAGCGACATGTGGAGCAGGTGAAATATCTCTGTATGTCCACCGTTCTGTGTTCAAGTGGTATGTTTTTCAAGCACGTACCTACACGAACTATCTCTTTCTCACACACACACACACACACACACACACACACACACACACACACACACACACACACACACACACACACACACACACACACACACACACACACACACACACACACACACACACACACACACACACACACACACACACACACACACACACACACACACACACACACACACACACACACACACACACACACACACACACACACACACACACACACTACAGTCTAGTTGACATCCCAGTATACGTGGTCACATTTCACTCCTAAACGTTCACACAGTTTATAACCATGCTGTCGTCTGTGTGTCTGTCTGAGCTAAGCAGGATGCTGTCTGGTAAGTGGTTTTATAAGAACTGCTAGTCAACCATTAATGCCTCTATAAACGCTGCATCAGTCAGAGCACTCAAACACCAGAATGGACCTTAAATGGTGGAGGTTATTGGACAAAGAACCACAAGTAGGTATTGTACTGTACTGCGTAATGAGAGAGGAGACGGGTAGAGAGAGAGCGAGAGAGAGAGGGGCAAAAGAGAAAGAGAGAGAGCGGGGGTTGGCAGAGAGAGGGACAGAGAGTGAGACAGAGGGGCAGAGAGTGAGACAGATGGGCAGAGAGTGAGACAGAGGGGCAGAGAGAGACAGTGGGGGAGACAGAGACAGGAGAGAAAGAGGGGGGAGAGCGAGAGAGACAGAACGCTTTCATATCATCCTTAACTCTGGCATTTTCCCCAATATTTGCAACCAAGAATTGATCACCCCAATCCAGAATAGTGGAAACAAATTTGACCCCAATATCTAACGTGGAATGTGCAATAACAGCAACCTTAAGAAAATCCTCTGCATTATCATTAACAGCAGACTGGTACATTTCCTCAGTGAAAACAATGTAATGTGCAAATGTCAAATTGTCTTTTTACCAAATGATCGTACGACAGACCACGTATTCACACTGCACACCCTAATTAACAAACAAACAAAGGCAGAGTCTTCTCATGATTTGTTGATTTCCAAAAAATCCTACCGACTCAATGTGGCATGAGGGTCTGCTATACAAATTGATGGAAAGTGGTGTTGGGAGAAAATCATATAACATTATAAAATCCATGTACACAAACAACAGGTGTGCGGTTAAAATGCATGCAGAACTCGGCAAAAATATCCTCTGTGTACAACGCAAAACAACTGTAACGTAATGACGGCAGAGAAGTCAGGCGCTGGAGAAACTCATTTACAACATAAACCAACAGGACAATATGTAACAGTATAACTTGAAACCGTCCCCTCGCCCATACCCGGGCGCGAACCAGGGACCTTCTGCACACAACGACAACAGTCACCCTCGAAGCATCGTTACCCATCGCTCCACAAAAGCCGCGGCCCTTGCAGAGGAAGGGGAACTACTACTTCAAGGTCTCAGAGCAAGTGACGTAACCGATTGAAACGCTATTTAGCGCACACTGCTAACTAAGCTAGCTGTTTCACATCCGTTACAAATACATGAAATGGGTCAAACAAAACCCGGTAATAACCAGCATACCGTGCACAAGCACTACAAGAAACAATTATGGACAAGGACATGGGGGGGAACAGAGGGTTAAATACACAACATGTCATTGAGGGAATTGGAACCAGGTGAGATGGAAGACAAGACAAAACAATTGGAAACTTACAAGTGGATCGGCGATGGCTAGAAGGTCGGTGACGTCGACCGCCGAAAGCCGCCCGAACAAGGAGAGGGACCAACTTTGGCGGAAGTCGTGACAACAAGAAATAATGCATGCAGAGCAGAATTATGCCGATGCCCACTAGACGTTAAATTCTACAGCCACCTAAACGGAAGGGATTCCCAAACCTTCCAAAACAAAACCATCACCTACAGAGAGATGAACCTGGAGACGAGTCCCCTAAGCAAGCAAATTGGCAAAAAACACACACATTTCTTCACACAGGGGTGTGGGGTGAGACAGGGGTAGCTTAAGCCCCACCCTCTTCAACATATATATCAACGAATGGGCGCGGGCACTAGCAAGTCAAATGTCTGCTGTTTGCTGATGATCTGGTGCTTCTGTCACCAACCAAGGAGGGCCTACAGCAGCACCTAGATCTTATGCACAGATTCTGTCAGACCTGAGCCCTGACAATAAATCTCAGTAAGACCAAAATAATGGTGTTCCAAAAAAAGTTCCAGTCACCAGGACCACAAATTCCATCTAGACACTGTTGCCCTAGAGCACACAAAAAACTATACATACCTTGGCCTAAACATCAGCGCCACAGGTAACTTCCACAAAGCTGTGAACGATCTGAGAGACAAGGCAAGAAGGGCATTCTATGCCATCAAAAGGAACATAAATTTCAACATACCGATTATATTTTGGCTAAAAATACTTGAATCAGTAATAGAGCCCATTGCCCTTTATGGTTGTGAGGTCTGGGGTCCGCTCACCAACCAAGATTCACAAAATGGGACAAACACCAAATTGAGACTCTGCACGCAGAATTCTGCAAAAATATCCTCCGTGTACAACGTAGAACACCAAATAATGCATGCATAGCAGAATTAGGCCGATACCCACTAATTATCAAAATCCAGAAAAGAGCCATTAAATTCTATAACCACCTAAAAGGAAGCGATTCCCAAACCTTCCACAACAAAGCCATCACCTACAGAGAGATGAACCTGGAGTAGAGTCCCCTAAGCAAGCTGGTCCTGGGGCTCTGTTCACAAACACAAACAGACCCTACAGAGCCCCAGGACAGCAGCACAATTAGACCCAACCAAATCATGAGAAAACAAAAAGATCATTACTTCCAATGTGTCATGCAATTTTTCAAAAATAACAGAGCAAACTAGAATGCTATTTGGCCCAAAACAGAGGGTACACATTGGCAGAATACCTGACCACTATGACAGACCCAAACTTAAGGAAAGCTTTGACTATGTACAGACTCAGTGAGCATAGCCTTGCTATTGAGAAAGGCCGCCGTAGGCAGACATGGCTCTCAAGAGAAGACAGGCTATGTTCACTGCCCACAAAATGAGGTAGAAACTGAGTTGCACTTCCTAACCTCCTGCCAAATGTATGACCATATTATAGACACATATTTCCCTCAGATTAAACAGACCCACAAATAATTTGAAAACAAATCCAATTTTGATAAACTCCCATATCTACTGGGTGAAATACCACAGTGTGACGTCACAGCAGCAAGATTTGTGACCTGTTGACACAAGAACAGGGCAACCAGTGAAGAACAAACACCATTGTAAATACAACCCATATTTATGTTTAATTATTTTCCCTTTTCTACTATAACCATTTGCACATCGTTACAACTCTAAATGTACATAATATGACATTTGTAATGTCTTTATTCTTTTGGAACTTCTGCGAATGTAATGTTTTCTGTTCATTGTTTATTTCACTTTTGTATATTATCTACCTCACTTGCTTTGTCAAAGTTAACATATGTTTCCCATGCCAATAAACCCCCTTGAATTGAATTGATTTAAATTTAAATTTAATTTAATTTAATTGAATTGTGCGGCAGAGAAACAGAGAGGGCAGAGAGAGGGGGGGGAGAGGGGGGAGAGAGCGAAAGAGGGCCAGAGAGGGCCGAGAGGGAGAAAGAGGGCCAGAGAGGGCCAGAGAGAGGGGCAGAGAGAGGGGCAGAGAGTGAGGGGGGGGGAAGAGAGCGAAAGAGGGCCAGAGAGTGCTGAGAGGGAGAAAGAGGGCCAGAGAGGGCCAGAGAGGGCTGAGAGGGAAAAGAGGGCCAGAGAGGGCCAGAGAGCGAGAAAGAGGGCCAGAGTGGGCCAGAGTGTCATGTTTTGTCTTATATTGTCTTGTCATTTTGCTTTCCCTTCTGTTCGTTTTCCCCCTGCTGGTCTTATTAGGTTCGTTCCCCTTTTTCTCTCTCCCTCCCTCTCTCTCTTCTCTCTATCGTTCCGTTCCTGCTCCCAGCTGATCCTATTCCCCTAATCAATCTTCTATTCTTTTCACACCTGTTCCGTATCTTGCCCTCTGATTAGAGTCCCTATTTCTCCCCTTGTCTTCCGTTTCTGTCCTGTCGGATCCTTGTATATTGTTCACCGTGCTGTGTCTTTGTCTCGCCCTGTCGTGTCGTGTTTCCCTCAGATGCTGCGTGTGAGCAGGTGTCTGAGTCTGCTACGGTCGGTGCCTTCCCGAGGCAACCTACAGTTTATGGTCGAGTCTCCAGTCTGTCCTCGTCACCACGAGTGGAATTAGTTTTTTATGCTTTGTTTACCGCTCCGATTTGTCTAGGAGTATTGCATATTTCCTTTACTGGAATAAAGACTCTGTTTTCGCCAAGTCGCTTTTGGGTCCTCATTCACCTGCATAACAGAAGGATCCGACCAAAGAATTGACCCAGCGACTACAGACGCTCGTAACACTGCCGTCGAGATCCAAGGAGCCATGCTCGGCAGACACGAGCAGGAATTGTCTGCTGCTCGTCATGCCGTGGAGAACCTGGCCGCTCAGGTTTCCGACCTCTCTGGACAGTTCCAGAGTCTTCGTCTCGTGCCACCTGTTACTTCCTGGTCTGCCGAGCCTCCGGAACCTAGGGTTAATAACCCACCTTGTTACTCCGGGCAGCCCACGGAGTGCCGCTCCTTTCTCACCCAGTGTGATATTGTGTTCTCTCTCCAACCCAACACATACTCTAGAGAGAGAGCTCGGGTTGCTTACGTCATATCACTCCTTACTGGCCGGGCTCGAGAGTGGGGCACAGCTATCTGGGAGGCAAGGGCTGATTGTTCTAACAATTACCAGAACTTTAAAGAGGAGATGATTCGGGTTTTTGACCGTTCAGTTTTTGGTAGGGAGGCTTCTAGGGCCCTGGCTTCCCTATGTCAAGGTGATCGATCCATAACGGATTACTCTATAGAGTTTCGCACTCTTGCTGCCTCTAGTGACTGGAACGAGCCGGCGCTGCTCGCTCGTTTTCTGGAGGGACTCCACGCAGTGGTTAAAGATGAGATTCTCTCCCGGGAGGTTCCTTCCAGTGTGGACTCTTTGATTGCTCTCGCCATCCGCATAGAACGACGGGTAGATCTTCGTCACCAAGCTCGTGGAAGAGAGCTCGCGTTAACGGTGTTTCCCCGCTCCGCATCGCAACCATCTCCCTCCTCTGGCTCAGAGACTGAGCCCATGCAGCTGGGAGGTATTCGCATCTCGACTAAGGAGAGGGAACGGAGGATCACCAACCGCCTGTGCCTCTATTGCGGACTTGCTGGACATTTTGTCAATTCATGTCCAGTAAAGCCAGAGCTCATCAGTAAGCGGAGGGCTACTGGTGAGCGCTACTACTCAGGTCTCTCCATCAAGATCCTGTACTACTATGTCGGTCCATCTACGCTGGACCGGTTCGGGTGCTACATGCAGTGCCTTGATAGACTCTGGGGCTGAGGGTTGTTTTATGGACGAAGCATGGGCTCGGAAACATGACATTCCTTTCAGACAGTTAGAGAAGCCTACGCCCATGTTCGCCTTAGATGGTAGTCATCTCCCCAGTATCAGATATGAGACACTACCTTTAACCCTCACAGTATCTGGTAACCACAGTGAGACTATTTCCTTTTTGATTTTTCGTTCACCTTTTACACCTGTTGTTTTGGGTCATCCCTGGCTAGTATGTCATAATCCTTCTATTAATTGGTCTAGTAATTCTATCCTATCCTGGAACGTTTCTTGTCATGTGAAGTGTTTAATGTCTGCTATCCCTCCCGTTTCTTCTGTCCCCACTTCTCAGGAGGAACCTGGCGATTTGACAGGAGTGCCGGAGGAATATCATGATCTGCGCACGGTCTTCAGTCGGTCCCGAGCCAACTCCCTTCCTCCTCACCGGTCGTATGATTGTAGTATTGATCTCCTTCCGGGGACCACTCCTCCTCGGGGTAGACTATACTCTCTGTCGGCTCCCGAACGTAAGGCTCTCGAGGATTATTTGTCTGTGTCTCTTGACGCCGGTACCGTAGTGCCTTCTTCCTCTCCGGCCGGGGCAGGGTTTTTTTTTGTTAAGAAGAAGGACGGTACTCTGCGCCCCTGCGTGGATTATCGAGGGCTGAATGACATAATGGTTAAGAATCGTTATCCGCTTCCCTTTATGTCATCAGCCTTCGAGATTCTGCAGGGAGCCAGGTGCTTTACTAAGTTGGACCTTCGTAACGCTTACCATCTCGTGCGCATCAGAGAGGGGGACGAGTGGAAAACGGCGTTTAACACTCCGTTAGGGCATTTTGAGTACCGGGTTCTGCCGTTTGGTCTCGCCAATGCGCCAGCTGTTTTTCAGGCATTAGTTAATGATGTTCTGAGAGACATGCTGAACATCTTTGTTTTTGTCTACCTTGACGATATCCTGATTTTTTCACCGTCACTCGAGATTCATGTTCAGCACGTTCGACGTGTACTCCAGCGCCTTTTAGAGAATTGTCTCTACGTGAAGGCTGAGAAGTGCTCTTTTCATGTCTCCTCCGTTACTTTTCTCGGTTCTGTTATTTCCACTGAAGGCATTCAGATGGATCCCGCTAAGGTCCAAGCTGTCAGTGAGTGGCCCGTTCCAAGGTCACGTGTCGAGTTGCAGCGCTTTCTAGGTTTCGCTAATTTCTATCGGCGTTTCATTCGTAATTTCGGTCAAGTTGCTGCCCCTCTCACAGCTCTTACTTCTGTCAAGACGTGTTTTAGGTGGTCCGGTTCCGCCCAGGGAGCTTTTGATCTTCTCAAAGAACGTTTTACGTCCGCTCCTATCCTCGTTACTCCTGACGTCACTAGACAATTCATTGTCGAGGTTGACGCTTCAGAGGTAGGCGTGGGAGCCATTCTATCCCAGCGCTTCCAGTCTGACGATAAGGTTCATCCTTGCGCTTATTTTTCTCATCGCTTGTCGCCATCGGAACGCAACTATGATGTGGGTAACCGCGAACTGCTCGCCATCCGCTTAGCCCTAGGCGAATGGCGACAGTGGTTGGAGGGGGCGACCGTTCCTTTTGTCGTTTGGACAGACCATAAGAACCTTGAGTACATCCGTTCTGCCAAACGACTTAATGCACGTCAAGCTCGTTGGGCGTTGTTTTTCGCTCGTTTCGAGTTTGTGATTTCTTACCGTCCGGGTAGTAAGAACACCAAGCCTGATGCCTTATCCCGTCTCTTTAGTTCTTCTGTGGCTTCTACTGATCCCGAGGGGATTCTTCCTTATGGGCGTGTTGTCGGGTTGACAGTCTGGGGAATTGAAAGACAGGTTAAGCAAGCACTCACTCACACTGCGTCGCCGCGCGCTTGTCCTATTAACCTTCTTTTCGTTCCTGTTTCTACTCGTCTGGCTGTTCTTCAGTGGGCTCACTCTGCCAAGTTAGCTGGTCATCCCGGCGTTCGAGGTACTCTTGCTTCTATTCGCCAGCGCTTTTGGTGGCCTACTCAGGAGCGTGACACGCGCCGTTTCGTGGCTGCTTGTTCGGACTGCGCGCAGACTAAGTCAGGTAACTCTCCTCCTGCCGGTCGTCTCAGACCGCTTCCCATTCCTTCTCGACCATGGTCTCACATCGCCTTAGACTTCATTACCGGTCTGCCTTTGTCTGCGGGGAAGACTGTGATTCTTACGGTTGTCGATAGGTTCTCTAAGGCGGCACATTTCATTCCCCTCGCTAAACTTCCTTCCGCTAAGGAGACGGCACAAATCATCATCGAGAATGTGTTCAGAATTCATGGCCTCCCGTTAGACGCCGTTTCAGACAGAGGCCCGCAATTCACGTCACAGTTTTGGAGGGAGTTCTGTCGTTTGATTGGTGCGTCCGTCAGTCTCTCTTCCGGGTTTCATCCCCAGTCTAACGGTCAAGCAGAAAGGGCCAATCAGACGATTGGTCGCATACTACGCAGCCTTTCTTTTAGAAACCCTGCGTCTTGGGCAGAACAGCTCCCCTGGGCAGAATACGCTCACAACTCGCTTCCTTCGTCTGCTACCGGGTTATCTCCGTTTCAGAGTAGTCTGGGTTACCAGCCTCCTCTGTTCTCATCCCAGCTTGCCGAGTCCAGCGTTCCCTCCGCTCAAGCGTTTGTCCAACGTTGTGAGCGCACCTGGAGGAGGGTGAGGTCTGCACTTTGCCGTTACAGGGCACAGACTGTGAGAGCCGCCAATAAACGTAGGATTAAGAGTCCTAGGTATTGTTGCGGCCAGAGAGTGTGGCTTTCCACTCGCAACCTTCCCCTTACGACAGCTTCTCGTAAGTTGACTCCGCGGTTCATTGGTCCGTTCCGTGTCTCCCAGGTCGTCAATCCTGTCGCTGTGCGACTGCTTCTTCCGCGACATCTTCGTCGCGTCCATCCTGTCTTCCATGTCTCCTGTGTCAAGCCCTTTCTTCGCACCCCCGTTCGTCTTCCCTCCCCCCCCCCGTCCTTGTCGAGAGCGCACCTATTTACAAGGTACGTAGGATCATGGACATGTGTTCTCGGGGACGGGGTCACCAATACTTAGTGGATTGGGAGGGTTTACGGTCCTGAGGAGAGGAGTTGGGTTCCGTCTCGGGACGTGCTGGACCGTTCGCTGATTGATGATTTCCTCCGTTGCCGCCAGGATTCCTCCTCGAGTGCGCCAGGAGACGCTCGGTGAGTGGGGGGGGTACTGTCATGTTTTGTCTTATATTGTCTTGTCATTTTGCTTTCCCTTCTGTTCGTTTTCCCCCTGCTGGTCCTTTTAGGTTCGTTCCCTTTTTTCTCTCTCCCTCCCTCTCTCTCTTCTCTCTATCGTTCCGTTCCTGCTCCCAGCTGATCCTATTCCCCTAATCAATCTTCTATTCTTTTCACACCTGTTCCGTATCTTGCCCTCTGATTAGAGTCCCTATTTCTCCCCTTGTCTTCCGTTTCTGTCCTGTCGGATCCTTGTATATTGTTCACCGTGCTGTGTCTTTGTCTCGCCCTGTCGTGTCGTGTTTCCCTCAGATGCTGCGTGTGAGCAGGTGTCTGAGTCTGCTACGGTCGGTGCCTTCCCGAGGCAACCTACAGTTTATGGTCGAGTCTCCAGTCTGTCCTCGTCACCACGAGTGGAATTAGTTTTTTATGCTTTGTTTACCGCTCCGATTTGTCTAGGAGTATTGCATATTTCCTTTACTGGAATAAAGACTCTGTTTTCGCCAAGTCGCTTTTGGGTCCTCATTCACCTGCATAACACAGAGAGGGCCAGAGAGGGCCCGAGAGCAAGAAAGGGGATGGGCAGAGAGCGAGAGTGAGAGAGAAAGGGGATGGGCAGAGAGCGAGAGAGGGGGACAGAGAGAGAGGCAGAAAGAGAGATACTATACAGATCTCAAATTCAAATGGGCTATTGTTAAAATCTTCAACAATATCAGCAGCTTTGGCATCTTCCCTAAACGTTCACACAGTTTATACCCATACTGTCGTCTGTGTGTGAGTGTCTGTCAAAGCTAAGCAGGATGCTGTCTGGTAAGTGGTTTTATAAGAACTGCTAGTCAACCATTAATGCCTCTATAAACGCTGCATCAGTCAGAGCACTCAAACACCAGAATGGACCTTAAATGGTGGAGGTTATTGGACAAAGAACCACAAGTAGGTATTTTACTGTACTGCGTAATGAGAGAGGAGACGGGTAGAGAGAGAGCGAGAGAGAGAGGAGCAAAGAGAAAGAGAGAGAGAGCAGGGGTTGGCAGAGAGAGGGACAGAGAGTGAGACAGAGGGGCAGAGAGTGAGACAGAGGGGCAGAGAGTGAGACAGAGGGGCAGAGAGTGAGACAGATGGGCAGAGAGCGAGACAGAGGGAGGCAGAAAGACAGAGACATACAGACCACAAATTAAAATGGGCCATTCTTAAACATTAATTCGCCATTATTTGTAACCAAGGTCTGATATACACAATCCACAAAAGTGGAGACAAATTTCGACCCCAATAATTACAGTGTAATCAGCAGACAAATCCAATACCATCAACAGCAGACTAATGTCCTGATCAAATGTCAAATTGGTTTCTTACCAAAATACAGTATGACACCCCACGAATTCACCCTGCACACTCTAATTGACGAACAAACATATATACAAACTGCTATATGAGTTGATGAAAAGTGGTGTTGGGGGAGAAGCATACGCCATTCTAAAATCCATGTATACAAACATGTATACAAACAACAAGTGTGCTGTTAAAATTGGCAAAAACACACACATTTCTTCACATTTCTTCCCACAGAGCCGTGGGGTGAGACAGGGATGCAGCTTAAGCCCCACCCACTTCAGCATATATAAATGAATTGGTGAGGGCACTAGAACAATCTGCAGCACCCGGCCTCACCCTACTAGAATCAGATTAAGCCCCACCCACTTCAGCATATATAAATGAATTGGTGAGGGCACTAGAACAGTCTGCAGCACCCGGGCCTCACCCTACTAGAATCAGATTAAGCCCCACCCACTTCAGCATATATAAATGAATTGGTGAGGGCACTAGAACAGTCTGCAGCACCCGGCCTCACCCTACTAGAATCTGAAGTCAAATGTTGGCTGTTGATCTGGTGCTTTTGTCACCAACCAAGGAGGGCCTACAGCAGCACCTAGATATTCTGCACAGATTCTGCCAGACCTGGGCCCAGACAGTAAATCTCAGTAAGACAAAAATAATGGTGTTCCTAAAAAGGTCCAGTTGCCATGACCACAAATACAAATTCCATCTAGACACCATTGCCCTAGAGCACACAAAAAAACTATACATACCTCTGCCTAAACATCAGCGCCACAGGTAACTTCCACAAAGCTGTGAACGAGCTGAGAGACAAGGCAAGAAGGGCTTTCTATGCCATCAAAAGGAACATAAAATTTGACAAACTTTTTCACGTCCTGACCTTAGTTATCTTTGTTTTCTTTATTATTTTGGTCAGGTCATCGAATGGAATATAAAAATCGACAGGAACATAAAATTAAACATACCAATTAGGATCGAAAAATTGACATACCACTTCGCATCTGGCTAAAAATACTTGAATTAGTTATCGAACCCTTTATGGTTGGGGTCCGCTCACCAACCAAGACTTCACAAAATGGGACAAACACCCAATTGAGACTCTGCATGCTGAATTCTGTATAAAATATACTTTGTGTACAATGCAAAAACCATTGATCGTTAGAAAACCATTTTGCAATTATGTTGGCACAGCTGAAAACTGTTGTCCTGATTAAAGAAGCAATAAAACTTGCCTTCGTTAGACTAGTTGAGTAGCTGGAGCATCAGCATTTGTGGGTTCGATTACAGGCTCAAAATAACCAGAAACAAAGATCTTTCTTCTGAAACTCATCAGTCTATTCTTGTTCTGAGAAATGAAGGCTATCCCATGCGAGAAATTGTCAAGAAACTGAAGATCTCGTACAACACTGTGTCCTACTTCCTTCACAGAACTCTGGGATGCTGGCCTTCTAAGCAGAGTTCCCTCTGTCAAGTGTCTGTGTTCTTTTGCCCATCTTAATCTTTGATTTTTATTGGCAAGTCTGAGATATGGCTTTTTCTTTGCATCCCAGAGTCCTTTTAAAATGATAAACTTGGAATAGCTAACACAACGTGCCATTGGAACACAGGAGTGATGGTTGCTGATAATGGGCCTATGTAGATATTCCATAAAAAATCTTCCATTTCCAGCTACAACTTTAACAATGTCTACAATGTATTTCTCATCAATTTGATGTTATTTTAATGGACAAAAAATGTGCTTTTGAGGTTACCAGACCTGGACTAGGGCACGGCTAACCCCAGACCTGGACTAGGGCACGGCTAACCCCAGACCTGGACTAGGGCACGTCTAACCCCAGACCTGGACTAGGGCACGGCTAACCCCAGACCTGGACTAGGGCACAGCTAACCCCAGACCTGGACTAGGGCAAGGCTAACCCCAGACCTGGACTAGGGCACGTCTAACCCCAGACCTGGACTAGGGCAAGGCTAACCCCAGCCCTGGACTAGGGCACGTCTAACCCCAGACCTGGACTAGGGCACGGCTAACCCCAGACCTGGACTAGGGCAAGGCTAACCCCAGCCCTGGACTAGGGCACGTCTAACCCCAGACCTGGACTAGGGCACGGCTAACCCCAGACCTGGACTGGACTAACCCCAGCCCTGGACTAGGGCACGTCTAACCCCAGACCTGGACTAGGGCACGGCTAACCCCAGACCTGGACTAGGGCACGGCTAACCCCAGACCTGGACTAGGGCAAGGCTAACCCCAGACCTGGCTAACCCTGGAAATCCATTAAATCTGATCTTAGTTTTTCTATGAGAGCCTTTTTTTCTCCTCTAGGGTAATTCAGGCTCCCGAGTGGCGCAGTGGTCTGAGGCACTGAATCTCAGTGCTAGAGGCATCAGAACAGACCCTGGTTCGATTCCAGGCTGTATCACAACCGGCCGTGTTTGAGAGTCCCATAAGGCGACGAACAATTGGCCCAGCATCGTCTGGGTTTGGGTTTGACCCTGGGTCGGCCGTGATTGTAAATGACAGTTTGTTCTTAACGGACTTGCCTAGTTAAATAAATGTTAAGAGGGCCTTTTGACTGTGTCTGTTTTGCTTTTTTTACTGTATAATAATTGTTAATTTATGTGCTTGACAAGTCTTCATTGTAAATAAATACGGTTCTCCATCAGAGACAACGAGAATCACCTGACTCTGATTGAGAACCGCCTCAGGCAGCCAAGCCTATATTAGACACACCCCTAATCAACCACAATCCCAATGCCTACAAAAACCCCAATACGACAATACAATAACCCCATGTCACACCCTGGCCTGAACAAATAATTAAAGAAAACACAAAATACTAAGACCAAGGCGTGACACTTATCCAATGGCTTGGAGGACAGGACTCCAGTCAGGGTCTATAAATAACCACTAATGTGATAGACCATCATTCAGAAATGTTTATAAACTGAGTGGTTCCTGCCCTGAATGCTGATTGGCTGACAGCCGTGGTATTTCAGACTGTATACCACGGGTATAACATTCTTAATTTGTTCTGCTCTAATTACGTTGGTAACCAGTTAATAACAGCAATGAGGCACCTCGAGGGTTTGTGGTATTTGGCCAATATACCACAGCTAAGGGCTGTGTCCAGGCACTCCGGGTTGTGTCGTGCAGAAGAACACCCCTTAGCTGTGGTAAATTGGCTATATACCACACCCCCTGAGGTGCCTTATTTGTAAAATATAACACCTTGACATAGCCTCTCCCCTCTCCTCTACTTCCTGTCCCCACCTCTCTGCCTGTCCTCTCCTCCTGTTCCCACCTCTCTTCCTGTCCTCTCCTCCTGTCCCCACCTCTCTCCCCATCCTCTCCTCCTGTCCCCACCTCTCTACCTGTCCTCTACCTCCTGTCCCCACCTCTCTCCCTGTCCTCTCCTCCTGTCCCCACCTCTCTCCCTGTCCTCTCCTCCTGTCCCCACCTCTCTCCCTGTCCTCCCTGTCTCCACCTCTCTCCCTGTCCTCCTCCTGTCCCCACCTCTCTGTCCTCTCCTCCTGTCCTGTCCTCCTGTCCCCACCTCCTGTCCCCACCTCTCTCCCTGTCCTCTCCTCTGTCCCCACCTCTGCTGCCCTCTACCTCCTGTTTCCACCTCTCTCCCTCCCTCCTGTCCCCACCTCTCTCCCTGTCCTCTCCTCCTGTCCCCACCTCTCTCCCTGTCCCCACCTCCTGTCCCCACCTCTCTGCCTGTCCTCTCCTCCTGTCCCCACCTCTCTCCCTGTCCTCTACCTCCTGTCCCCACCTCTCTCCCTGTCCTCTCCTCCTGTCCTCACCTCTCTCCCTCTCCTCTACCTACTTCTCTTCCTCCTTAGGAAGATCTAATTTGCATAAGCCTCGTGTCCCCTCTCCTTCTCAAGGAGAGATGACTTGAGGAGTATGTAACTGAGCTCTTCCCCCTCTCTAATACATCCAGATGGATAGAGTGAGAGGGAAAACACGGAGATGGGTCAAGGTTCAGATGGTGAGAGGGAGAGGGAAAACATGGAGATGGGTCAAGGTTCAGATGGATAGAGTGAGAGGGAAAACACGGAGATGGGTCAAGGTTCAGATGGACAGAGTGAGAGGGAAAACACAGAGATGGGTCAAGGTTCAGATGGACAGAGTGAGAGGGAAAACACAGAGGTGGGTCAAGGCTCGGATGGAGTGAGATTGAAAAACATGGAGTTGGAAGCAGGGACTCGGAGCTGGGTAAGATCTGGGGCCGTAAGAGTAAGAGTGTTGGTCTAGGATCAGTCTAGGATCAGTCTAGGATCAGCTCCTCTGAGTTTTCAACTCTCTAGAGACAGCAGGAGCGGTTGAGAAACTCTGAAAGATCGGCTATGAACTGACATTTCCTCCCGAAGTGCTGACCTGTTGCACTCTCGAGAACTACTGTTATTATTTGACCATGCTGGTCATTTATGAACATTTGAACATCTTGGCCATGTTCTGTTATAATCTCCACCCGGCACAGCCAGAAGAGGACTGGCCACCCCTCATAGCCTGGTTCCTCTCTACCTGGCACAGCCAGAAGAGTACGGGCCACCCCTCATAGCCTGGTTCCTCTCTACCCGGCACAGCCAGAAGAGGACTGGCCACCCCTCATAGCCTGGTTCCTCTCTAGGTTTCTTCCTAGGTTTTGGCCTTTCAAGGGAGTTTTTCCTAGCCACCGTACTTCTACACCTGCATTGCTTGCTGTTTGGGGTTTTAGGCTGGGTTTCTGTACAGCACTTTGAGATATCAGCTGATGTAAGAAGGGATATATACTGTAAATATATTTGATTTGATTAATATTCAATATGGTCTCAAGGCTAAACTGATCTTAAAATCAGTACAGAACCAGGGACACAGAGAATCTAACACCAGACATTACAGAACCAGGGACACAGAGAATCTAACACCAGACATTACAGAACCAGGGACACAGAGAATCTAACACCAGACATTACAGAACCAGGGACACAGAGAATCTAACACCAGACATTACAGAACCAGGGACACAGAGAATCTAACACCAGACATTACAGAACCAGGGACACAGAGAATCTAACACCAGACATTACAGAACCAGGGACACAGAGAATCTAACACCAGACATTACAGAACCAGGGACACAGAGAATCTAACACCAGACATTACAGAACCAGGGACACAGAGAATCTAACACCAGACATTACAGAACCAGGGACACAGAGAATCTAACACCAGACATTACAGAACCAGGGACACAGAGAATCTAACACCAGACATTACAGAACCAGGGACACAGAGAATCTAACACCAGACATTACAGAACCAGGGACACAGAGAATCTAACACCAGACATTACAGAACCAGGGACACAGAGAATCTAACACCAGACATTACAGAACCAGGGACACAGAGAATCTAACACCAGACATTACAGAACCAGGGACACAGAGAGAATCTAACACCAGACATTACAGAACCAGGGACACAGAGAATCTAACACCAGACATTACAGAACCAGGGACACAGACATTACAGAACCAGGGACACAGAGAATCTAACACCAGACATTACAGAACCAGGGACACAGAGAATCTAACACCAGACATTACAGAACCAGGGACACAGAGAATCTAACACCAGACATTACAGAACCAGGGACACAGAGAATCTAACACCAGACATTACAGAACCAGGGACACAGAGAATCTAACACCAGACATTACAGAACCAGGGACACAGAGAATCTAACACCAAACATTACAGAACCAGGGACACAGAGAATCTAACACCAGACATTACAGAACCAGGGACACAGAGAATCTAACACCAGACATTACAGAACCAGGGACACAGAGAATCTAACACCAAACATCTCTCTCACTCTCTCTCACTCACTCTCTCACCACTCTCTCTCTCACCACTCTCTCTCTCTCACTACTCTCTCACTACTCTCTCACACCACTCTCTCTCTCACCACTCTCACTCTCTCACCACTCTCTCTCTCTCACCACTCTCTCTCACCACTCTCACTCTCTCACCACTCTCTCTCTCACACCACTCTCTCTCTCACTCTCTCTCTCACCACTCTCTCTCTCTCACTCTCTCTCTCTCACCACTCTCTCTCTCACTACTCTCTCACTACTCTCTCACACCACTCTCTCTCTCACCACTCTCTCTCTCTCACCACTCTCTCTCTCTCACCACTCTCTCTCTCACCACTCTCTCTCTCTCACCACTCTCTCTCTCTCACCACTCTCTCTCTCACACCACTCTCTCACACCACTCTCTCTCACCACTCTCTCACTTCACTCTCACCTAGTTATTTTCTTATGATTTCATTGAGCTTTTCTGTAGTTTTGGCTACTCTGGGTATTTTCTATACCAGTTGTCTCCTCTCCCTGTAGGCTTTACATTACATTACATTTAAGTCATTTAGCAGACGCTCTTATCCCCACCCCCCTGCAACCCATCTAATTTAGTGCACCCTGCACGTAGGAGCCATGTGGATTTCCGGGTCTCTAGTAACGTTTGGAACGGCCCGATCTGTGGCCAAGAACCGCAAGTTCATTTCGGTAATTTCAGTCCTTTGACTTTTTGGAGACATGGATCAGCCCAGAGAACACTGCTAATCCAGCAACTCTCTCTCGTCATCTGACTACGGGTTCTTTCATAGTCCGAGAGCATCTGGTTGTCGTGGCGACGGCACAGGGGGCCTCATTTCTCCTAAATGGAGATGTTTTTCTTCCCCTCTCTCACCTGTCCATCTCCTCATTTAAATTATATGCTGTCGTCATCACGTGTCCACTCAAGCCTTAATATTGTTGTCATCTATCGCCCACCTGGTGTCCTTGGAGACTTCCTCAATGAGCTTGACACCTTGATAAGCTCATTTCCTGACGATGACTCACCGCCCCTTCGTACTTGGCGACTTCAATCCTCCCGACGCCTTCGATTCATTTCTTTTCAACTCTCTCTTTCCCCTCCTTTTGACCCCACCTTTTCCCAGTCTCATCCAACTCTCATACGCTTGACCTCATCTTCACAAGAGGCTGTTGTAATCTCACTGTAACCTCCCTCCAGGTCTCTGATCACTACTTAGTTTCCTTTACTGTCTCCCTCTCCTCCAAACCTAACCATTCAGCCCTTTACCCAGATGGTCATGGGTCGTCGCAATCTTTTGTATTCTCTTTCCTTTTCTATTCTATCATCTCTCCATTCTGCTAAATCCTCTCTGGTGTCTTCTGATTCTGCCTCATCGACTCCCTTTCCGCATAATGACTCTCACTGTCCCCTTTCCTCCCAGCTCGGCCTTCCCCTCTTGCTCTGTGGCTGAGTGACTTATTGTGATCTTACAGAACAGGGCTGTAGTCAGCTGAGATACTCATTGTGATCTTACTGAACAGGGCTGTAGTCAGCTGAGATACTCATTGTGAGTTTACAGAACAGGGCTGTAGTCAGCTGAGATACTCATTGTGATCTTACTGAACAGGGCTGTAGTCAGCTGAGATACTCATTGTGTGCTTACAGAACAGGGCTGTAGTCAGCTGAGATACTCATTGTGAGTTTACAGAACAGGGCTGTAGTCAGCTGAGATACTCATTGTGATCTTACTGAACAGGGCTGTAGTCAGCTGAGATACTCATTGTGATCTTACAGAATAGGGCTGTAGGCAGCTGAGATACTCATTGTGATCTTACAGAACAGGGCTGTAGGCAGCTGAGATACTCATTGTGATCTTACAGAATAGGGCTGTGGGAGGCTGAGATACTCATTGTGATCTTACAGAATAGGGCTGTGGGAGGCTGAGATACTCATTGTGATCTTACAGAATAGGGCTGTGGGGAGCTGAGCTGAAAGGGAGGAAAACTATATCCATCCTACCACTCCCTCCACTCTACCTTCTCTTCTGTATCCACTGCTAAAGCCACTTTCTATTGTTCTAAATTTCAAACTTCTGCCTTTAAAATCGTCTTCGGGGTTGATGAGTCCCCCTGGGGGACGGTTGAGCTCACGTAGGCTAATGCGATTAGCATGAGTTTGTAAGTAAACAAGAACATTTCCCAGGAAGTAGACATACTCATAGAGATGCAATGGCACTTTCTTTTCTCTCCGATGGACGACCCAGATCTATAGTGTTGCACCAACATCGTCATCAATGAAGACTCTCCTCCGAAAAGCCTCAAAAGAGAGGAACTGCTGACACAACTAACAGAAGAACAAAAGATAGGCAACACCTGAAGTCAGCTGGTCGTTCACCCTCCCTCTCGTAGGCCTATGGCAAGTGACTCTGTAACGATCGTTGTCCTCCTCGGATGAGGAATAGGAAGGATCAGACCCAAACGCAGTGTCGTTAGTGTTCATTCAAAATAAATCAACTGAACACTGCAATAACCACTAAAACAACAAAGAGAGAGAGAGTGAACGAAACAAAATAGTTTCTGTAAGGTGAAGACACACAAAACAGAAAACAACTACCCACAAACACAGGTGGGAACAGGCTACATAAGTATGGTTTTCAATCAGAGACAACCAGGCTACATAAGTATGGTTTTCAATCAGAGATAACGATAGACAGCTGCCTCTGATTGGGAACCATACCAGGCCAAACACATAGAAATACAAAACATAGAACAAAAACATAGAATGCCCACCCCAACTCTCGCCCTGACCAAACCAAAAATAGAGACATAAAAACGGAACTAAGGTCAGGACGTGACAGTACCCCCCCCCCCCCAAAGGTGCGGACTCCGGCCGCAAAACCTGAACCTATAGGGGAGGGCCTGGGTGGGCAATTCACCGTGGTGGCGGCTCTGGTGAGGGACGTAGACCCCATTCCACGTTAGTCTTGGCCCACTTATGTGGCGCGTCTGGAGTGGCTACCCTCACCGCCGATCTTGAACTGGGGACCCTTATAGCGGGCCCCGAATAAGAGGGAAACTCTGGCGGCACCGGACAGGTGGGAGACTCTGGCGGCGACGGACAGGCGGGAGACTCTGGCGGTGCCGGACAGGCAGGAGACTCTGGCGGTGCCGGACAGGCAGGAGACTCTGGCGGTGCCGGACAGGCGGGAGACTCTGGCGGCGACGGACAGGCGGGAGACTCTGGTGGCGCCGGACTTCAACCCTCCCGACGCCTGCCTTCGATTCATTTCATTAGGATTCTGCTAACAGTGAGTAGGATTCTGCTAGCAGTGAGTAAGAATCTGCTAGCAGTGAGTAGGATTCTGATAGCAGTGAGTAGGATTCTGATAGCAGTGAGTAGGATTCTGATAGAAGTGAGTAGGATTCTGCTAGAAGTGAGTAGGATTCTGCTAGCAGTGAGTAGGATTCTGCTAGCAGTGAGTAGGATTCTGCTAGCAGTGAGTAGGATTCTGATAGCAGTGAGTAGGTATCTGCTAGCAGTGAGTATGTATCTGCTAGCAGTGAGTATGATTCTGATAGCAGTGAGTAGGATTCTGATAGCAGTGAGTAGGATTCTGCTAGCAGTGAGTAGGATTCTGCTAGCAGTGAGTAGGATTCTGCTAGCAGTGAGTAGGATTCTGCTAGCAGTGAGTAGGATTCTGCTGCAGTGCGTAGGATTCTGCTGGCAGTGAGTAGGATTCTGATAGCAGTGAGTATGTATCTGCTAGCAGTGAGTATGATTCTGATAGCAGTGAGTAGGATTCTGATAGCAGTGAGTAGGTATCTGCTAGCAGTGAGTAGGATTCTGCAAGCAGTGAGTAGGATTCTGATAGCAGTGAGTAGGTATCTGCTAGCAGTGAGTAGGTATCTGCTAGCAGTGAGTAGGATTCTGCTAGCAGTGAGTAGGATTCTGCTAGCAGTGAGTAGGATTCTGCTAGCAGTGAGTAGGATTCTGCTAGCAGTGCGTAGGATTCTGCTGGCAGTGAGTAGGATTCTGATAGCAGTGAGTATGTATCTGCTAGCAGTGAGTATGATTCTGATAGCAGTGAGTAGGATTCTGATAGCAGTGAGTAGGTATCTGCTAGCAGTGAGTAGGATTCTGCAAGCAGTGAGTAGGATTCTGAGAGCAGTGAGTAGGTATCTGCTAGCAGTGAGTAGGTATCTGCTAGCAGTGAGTAGGATTCTGCAAGCAGTTAGTAGGATTCTGATAGCAGTGAGTAGGTATCTGCTAGCAGTGAGTAGGATTATGCTAGCAGTGAGTAGGATTCTGCTAGCAGTGAGTAGGATTCTGCTATCAGTGAGAAGGATTCTGCTAGCAGTGAATAGGATTCTGCTGGCAGTGAGTAGATTCTGCTAGCAGTGAGTAGGTATCTGCTAGCAGTGAGTAGGATTATGCTAGCAGTGAGTAGGTATCTGCTAGCAGTGAGTAGGATTCTGCAAGCAGTGAGTAGGATTCTGAGAGCAGTGAGTAGGTATCTGCTAGCAGTGAGTAGGTATCTGCTAGCAGTGAGTAGGATTCTGCAAGCAGTTATTAGGATTCTGATAGCAGTGAGTAGGTATCTGCTAGCAGTGAGTAGGATTATGCTAGCAGTGAGTAGGATTCTGCTAGCAGTGAGTAGGATTCTGCTATCAGTGAGAAGGATTCTGCTAGCAGTGAATAGGATTCTGCTAGCAGTGAGTAGGTATCTGCTAGCATTGAGTATGATTCTGATAGCAGTGAGTAGGATTATGCTAGCAGTGAGTATGTATCTGCTAGCAGTGAGTATGATTCTGATAGCAGTGAGTAGGATTCTGCTAGCAGTGAGTAGGATTCTGCTAGCAGTGAGTAGGATTCTGCTAGCAGTGAGTAGGATTCTGCTGGCAGTGAGTAGATTCTGCTAGCAGTGAGTAGGTATCTGCTAGCAGTGAGTAGGATTATGCTAGCAGTGAGTAGGATTCTGCTAGCAGTGAGAAGGTATCTGCTAGCATTTTAGTCAATAAGATTCTTGCTACGTAAGCTTAACTTTCTGAACATTCGAGACGTGTAGTCCACTTGTCATTCCAATCTCCTTTGCATTAGCGTAGCCTCTTCTGTAGCCTGTCAACTATGTGTCTGTCTATCCCTGTTCTCTCCTCTCTGCACAGACCATACAAACGCTCCACACCGCATGGCCGCGGCCACCCTAATCTGGTGGTCCCAGCGCGCATGACCCACGTGGAGTTCCAGGTCTCCGGTAGCCTCTGGAACTGCCGATCTGCGGCCAACAAGGCAGAGTTCATCTCAGCCTATGCCTCCCTCCAGTCCCTCGACTTCTTGGCACTGACGGAAACATGGATCACCACAGACAACACTGCTACTCCTACTGCTCTCTCTTCGTCCGCCCACGTGTTCTCGCACACCCCGAGAGCTTCTGGTCAGTGGGGTGGTGGCACCGGGATCCTCATCTCTCCCAAGTGGTCATTCTCTCTTTCTCCCCTTACCCATCTGTCTATCGCCTCCTTTGAATTCCATGCTGTCACAGTTACCAGCCCTTTCAAGCTTAACATCCTTATCATTTATCGCCCTCCAGGTTCCCTCGGAGAGTTCATCAATGAGCTTGATGCCTTGATAAGCTCCTTTCCTGAGGACGGCTCACCTCTCACAGTTCTGGGCGACTTTAACCTCCCCACGTCTACCTTTGACTCTTTCCTCTCTGCCTCCTTCTTTCCACTCCTCTCCTCTTTTGACCTCACCCTCTCACCTTCCCCCCTACTCACAAGGCAGGCAATACGCTCGACCTCATCTTTACTAGATGCTGTTCTTCCACTAACCTCATTGCAACTCCCCTCCAAGTCTCCGACCACTACCTTGTATCCTTTTCCCTCTCGCTCTCATCCAACACCTCCCACACTGCCCCTACTCGGATGGTATCGCGCCGTCCCAACCTTCGCTCTCTCTCCCCCGCTACTCTCTCCTCTTCCATCCTATCATCTCTTCCCTCCGCTCAAACCTTCTCCAACCTATCTCCTGATTCTGCCTCCTCAACCCTCCTCTCCTCCCTCTCTGCATCCTTTGACTCTCTATGTCCCCTATCCTCCAGGCCGGCTCGGTCCTCCCCTCCCGCTCCGTGGCTCGATGACTCATTGCGAGCTCACAGAACAGGGCTCCGGGCAGCCGAGCGGAATTGGAGGAAAACTCGCCTCCCTGCGGACCTGGCATCCTTTCACTCCCTCCTCTCTACATTTTCCTCCTCTGTCTCTGCTGCTAAAGCCACTTTCTACCACGCTAAATTCCAAGCATCTGCCTCTAACCCTAGGAAGCTCTTTGCCACCTTCTCCTCCCTCCTGAATCCTCCTCCCCCTCCCCCCTCCTCCCTCTCTGCAGATGACTTCGTCAACCATTTTGAAAAGAAGGTCGACGACATCCGATCCTCGTTTGCTAAGTCAAACGACACCGCTGGTTCTGCTCACACTGCCCTACCCTGTGCTCTGACCTCTTTCTCCCTCTCTCTCCAGATGAAATCTCGCCTCTTGTGACGGCCGGCCGCCCAACAACCTGCCCGCTTGACCCTATCCCCTCCTCTCTTCTCCAGACCATTTCCGGAGACCTTCTCCCTTACCTCACCTCGCTCATCAACTCATCCCTGACTGCTGGCTACGTCCCTTCCGTCTTCAAGAGAGCGAGAGTTGCACCCCTTCTGAAAAAACCTACACTCGATCCCTCCGATGTCAACAATTACAGACCAGTATCCCTTCTTTCTTTTCTCTCCAAAACTCTTGAACGTGCCGTCCTTGGCCAGCTCTCCCGCTATCTCTCTCAGAATGACCTTCTTGATCCAAATCAGTCAGGTTTCAAGACTAGTCATTCAACTGAGACTGCTCTTCTCTGTATCACGGAGGCGCTCCGCACCGCTAAAGCTAACTCTCTCTCCTCTGCTCTCATCCTTCTAGATCTATCGGCTGCCTTCGATACTGTGAACCATCAGATCCTCCTCTCCACCCTCTCCGAGTTGGGCATCTCCGGCGCGGCCCACGCTTGGATTGCGTCCTACCTGACAGGTCGCTCCTACCAGGTGGCGTGGCGAGAATCTGTCTCCTCACCACGCGCTCTCACCACTGGTGTCCCCCAGGGCTCTGTTCTAGGCCCTCTCCTATTCTCGCTATATACCAAGTCACTTGGCTCTGTCATAACCTCACATGGTCTCTCCTATCATTGCTATGCAGACGACACACAATTAATCTTCTCCTTTCCCCCTTCTGATGACCAGGTGGCGAATCGCATCTCTGCATGTCTGGCAAACATATCAGTGTGGATGACGGATCACCACCTCAAGCTGAACCTCGGCAAGACGGAGCTGCTCTTCCTCCCGGGGAAGGACTGCCCGTTCCATGATCTCGCCATCACGGTTGACAACTCCATTGTGTCCTCCTCCCAGAGCGCTAAGAACCTTGGCGTGATCCTGGACAACACCCTGTCGTTCTCAACTAACATCAAGGCGGTGGCCCGTTCCTGTAGGTTCATGCTCTACAACATCCGCAGAGTACGACCATGCCTCACACAGGAAGCGGCGCAGGTCCTAATCCAGGCACTTGTCATCTCCCGTCTGGATTACTGCAACTCGCTGTTGGCTGGGCTCCCTGCCTGTGCCATTAAACCCCTACAACTCATCCAGAACGCCGCAGCCCGTCTGGTGTTCAACCTTCCCAAGTTCTCTCACGTCACCCCGCTCCTCCGCTCTCTCCACTGGCTTCCAGTTGAAGCTCGCATCCGCTACAAGACCTTGGTGCTTGCCTACGGAGCTGTGAGGGGAATGGCACCTCAGTACCTCCAGGCTCTGATCAGGCCCTACACCCAAACAAGGGCACTGCGTTCATCCACCTCTGGCCTGCTCGCCTCCCTACCACTGAGGAAGTACAGTTCCCACTCAGCCCAGTCAAAACTGTTCGCTGCTCTGGCCCCCCAATGGTGGAACAAACTCCCTCACGACGCCAGGACAGCGGAGTCAATCACCACCTTCCAGAGACACCTGAAACCCCACCTCTTTAAGGAATACCTAGGATAGGATAAAGTAATCCTTCTCACCCTCCCCCCCCTTAAAAGATTTAGATGCACTATTGTAAAGTGGCTGTTCCACTGGATGTCATAAGGTGAATGCACCAATTTGTAAGTCGCTCTGGATAAGAGCGTCTGCTAAATGACTTAAATGTAATGTAAATGTTAAATGAGTATGATTCTGATAGCAGTGAGTAGGATTCTGCTAGCAGTGAGTATGTATCTGCTAGCAGTGAGTATGATTCTGATAGCAGTGAGTAGGATTCTGATAGCAGTGAGTAGGTATCTGCTAGCAGTAAGTAGGTATCTGCAAGCAGTGAGTAGGATTCTGCTAGCAGTGAGTAGGATTCTGCTAGCAGTGAGTAGGATTCTGATAGCAGTGAGTAGGATTCTGCTAGCAGTGAGTAGGATGCTGATAGCAGTGAGTAGGATTCTGATAGCAGTGAGTAGGATTCTGCTAGCAGTGAGTAGGATTCTGCTAGCAGTGAGTAGGATTCTGCTAGCAGTGAGTAGGATTCTGCTTTCAATGCTCTCATGGCAGGATGGGAGACAGAGTGACAGCTGGGGCTGTGTCTGTCTATTGTTGAATATTATTTAATCAAAGAGTCTCAGAGTAAGAGTGCTGATTTAGGATCAGTTTAGCCTTTAGAACATATTGAATAGTAATCAAATCAAATGTATTTACAGTATAAAGCCCTTCTTACATCAGCTGATTTCTCAAAGTGCTATACAGAAACCCAGCCTAAAACCCCAAACAGCAAGCAATGCAGGTGTAGAAGCACGGTGGCTAGGAAAAATTCCCTAGAAAGGCCAAAACCTAGGAAGAAACCTAGAGAGGAACCAGGCTATGAGGGGTGGCCAGTCCTCTTCTGGCTGTGCCGGGTAGAGATTATAACAGAACATGGCCGAGATGTTCAAATGTTCATAAATGACCAGCATGGTCGAATAATAACAGTAGTTCTCGAGAG